>NC_136613.1:15431012-15481012 GCF_933228915.1 Telmatherina bonti
TTCATGAATAAATTCCAGAATTTATCAAAACACACTGAGGAGAACAACTAAATCTGCTACTACAGGTCATATAAGTGAAAAGGTCATTTGTTCATATCTTCTAATGGTGTCCTGGAAAGCACATCCACACCAAAGCAGATGATAAATGTCAGGTTTATCATTTATAAACCTAAAAAGTGCCCAAAGGGAAGGAAGGAGAAGGTTTAGAAGGTAGAACCAAAAGCTGTTATTTGAACCAAGAGGCTTTTTAAGACACCAAATTTAGCCCAGCATACGTTCCAAAACATTACACTTTAACACACCACTTTTCTCACTCTCTTGTTAAGTTTAGACATGCGTTATTTTTACAATGCAACCGGTACTATGAATATTATTTACCATACACCCCTGTGCTCCCACAATCTTCAGAGATGGTATATTCAAAAACTTGATTTTTGGATATTTATATGCTGTGACTGCTGTCCAAAATCCAAGACAAAGGACACGTGCATGCCAATGAAGAGGGAACATTTCCACTGAATAATTATACACATCTCTTTTAACAGGAGTTACACTAGTGGAAAAGAAACCATTGTGAATGTTTGGTGACAGTTTTTGTCTCGTATATTGTTGCCTTTTGAGCTTGATGAAATTGAGTTCCACATTTAGGTTTGCACTAGATTATACAAATATGATTGGTTAGATATACAAGAAGTGTGCAAGCAGATGCATATTTGCCTCTGTGCATCATCAAGAGATGAACTAATCCAATTAAACCGGAGCAGACTCTAAGCTTTAACCTAAAACAAGGATCACCTACTCCAGTTAATGTTTACCTGCTGTGACACACCTGATTTACATCGCAACATCTTTTAGTCAAGTCCATCAATGTCGCATTCATTTGAATCAGGTGTGTTTCTACAGGGAAACATTAATGCCTTCAAGCCATTGGCCCTTAAAGACCGGAGTTGGTGATCCCAGACTCAAAGAGTTTAAAAAGAAACAAAAAATAAATGAAAAAGAGGAAACATTTAAAAACTAAAAACTGGTTGTTGTTTTTTTTGTGGATCTTAACATCTTGAGTTTGTGTTCAGCTGTTGATGTCAGATTTATAAACAAATTATTTACCTTCATACATTTCTGAGCTGTTTTAGTACTACGTTTTGTTTTATTGTTCATCAGTATGAAGTAATGTTCAGTTAACTTTGTCAAATCAACTGATTTTGAGACAGTATACTATGCATACTTTCAAGAGTGTGCTAGCTTCTGTCCTTCTACCTTACAGGATCTGTTCACTGGTGCTAAGCCTGAATTAAAATATGAAAAAAAGAATAAAAATCATGGATTAAGACAAACACTTCATCAGTTCTAGCTGTTCCAACTCTGGTCAGAACAGAAGTAAATGAATCCTTTGCATTAAAGGGGATGTTGTAATACCTTCAGAGAAATGGAAAGACCTTCCTATTACACATATCCTGTCCAAATAAAATGCTCAGTGAATATATGGTTACCAAATGAATACTTAATGTAAACTTTTTTTTAAGTTTAATATAAAGTAAATAAAGTAAATCTTTATTTATATAACACTTCTCAAGATGAAATACACAAACTGATTTAAAATAAAACAAACAGGAAAAAAGCACAACAACTAAAATTTAGACAAAAGTAAGTTTAAAAAAGACAAGCTTTAAACTGCATTTTAAAAGATGTCAAACGAGTCCACAGATATCAGATCTAGAAGGAGTTACAGAAACTATGAGCCACTGCTGCAAAAACTCTTCCATCTTTGGTTTTTAACTGTGCATGCAGCACAGCTGGCAGACCCTGATCACATGATCTCAGGGAACTGCTTGGGACATATAGCTGCAGAAAGTCAGTATTAATATGGAACTTGGCCATGCAAAGTTCTATTAAATAAAACCAAAATTTTGTAATTTACTCTATAGTGGACTGACAGTCAGTGACAATGGGATTGCATGAGTATTTTGAAGATTTAATTAGCAGCCTTGCATCAGTGTGCTGTATTACTTGAAGACGTTCCAGAGATTTCTTATGGAGCCAAATGAAAATAGTTACAGTAGTCCTACTTTTTATTGCACTGAACAAGTGCATTGATCTGAACAAGCATAAGTTTATCATGCAAATATTCTATTTAGTTCCTGACGTTAAGATATGGTCATTTTGTTAAACTCAATACAGGTCTATTTTACTTAATAATTTAAAGGCTCTCGTGAGATTAAGACATCTGTTGGGATTTTTCATTCACATCAATACAGTTCAAAGATCCAAACCCCTTTCTTCAGCCCCCCCTCACCGCTGTTTTAAAGGCAGCAGGGAAAACTCATGTCTGAATAGAGCTGCTGACAATATTTAAAATCAAGAAACCATAAAGTCTTTTTAAAAGCGGTGTTGGAACAGGCTCTAAAAGGCAGGCTGTTGAGTTTGGAGAAATCTTTCGCATCAACCAGGACAACACCCTCTAGGGTAAGAACAAAGCTTTAGATCTGTTCAAATCAACATTATGTTCAGATAAAAGGCTGACTCTAATAGCATCAGTTTTATTTCTCAAGGGTACTGCCAAGTGGCTGCATACAGCATTTGATTGTGGCATGGAGGATCTATTAAAAATCAGCATCTATTAAAAATATCCATTGTTTAAAAAGAAGTTTGGAATTGTTTATACTATCAGTTATACGAATTGAAAAGTAATGTATTCTTTCTTTGTCTGTATTATCTCATCCGCATGTCATTCAGCGCTGCAGAGGCCTGGTAACAGGCCATGTAGGTATTCAGGTGTGATGTATTGCTACTACTTTTAAAAATCAGGTATGATGCATGTGAGAACCCAACTGAGGGATGATGAGACATAAGGCAGACAGAATATAGAATCAAAGTTTAATTTAAACAGACCCTCTGAAGACAAACACTAGGGAAAGGCAACAAATGATCTGACAAACAGACTGACACCAAGAGGTATATAATTGGAAGACAACAAGGAGCAGGTGGGGTGGATGAACAATCCAAACCAGGTGAGCTAATGAACAGCAAATAAAACAGAATGTAAACCATGAGGTGGAGGAGCTACAAAACAAAACAGGAAAGGCATATCAAAATTGCAAAACTTGAGCGCCAAACAAAACCTACAAGCCATGACAGTCCTCACCTGCTTAAAACTAAAAGATCCTTTTAGTAAATGAACTTTCAGGCTAATTTTACTCCACAGGACCATTTCATATAATGAATACTCTTATTTATTTATGTGGGATGATCAGCAGAAGTTGGCTGTGTTGTCACTGCACAGACTTTGTAAAAAAAGTGGAAAAATAAAAGTAACTTTTAAAAAGATCAGCTGAACAATCAACATCATCATCAGGAGACTAAACAAATTAAAAACTTCAGATAAGAGAAAGACAGACAGAAAAGATACGAGAGCTGAGTAAATAGGTGCATTTCTATTACAGCTAGAATTGCGCAAAAACTAAATATCGCAATAAAAAAACCACCAATCGAAACACCTACATTTTGAAAAAAAGTCTGAAATATCGCTACAATGTTTTTATGCTCTTATGAGGTGGTTTTTCTGACAGTTTGATAAGAAACATTTTGCAATTAGATGTCCCCAGACGTGGGGGGGGCAGGACCAGTTCATTTTCAGTAAAGATGGCGTGGTGCGGAACAAACAACAGTGAATTTCAGGGATTTAGAAAAGAAAATGAGGAAGAAAAGCTTTGGAAATCCATCCCAAATTCTCCGCAGCAAGTAGAAAACCCCAAAATATTTCTACATGCCTACATACCCGTTGCGTAAACCCCAATTTTTGTAAAATCTCGCAAGAGTAACGAGATTTTATGAGATTTAAAGCTAATGTGCTAAACACTGTTTAATGGAAACACCCGGAAATCGCAATTGTTGTTTGTCGAAATGTATAAATATCACTTTTATTTTGCAAAAAAAATGTAATAGATACGCAGCTAATTAGAAGAGAACAACAGCCAGTGCTTCAGGTTGAAAAAGGCTATATCTTTCAGAAAGCTACTATTGACATCCTTGGCATTGAAATAAATTTTGTTTTGGTAAATTAGAAATGAGAGGAAAAGCAGTTCTGGATGCATCTGTAGCCAGACACTTTGGTAATATCAGATATTTTTTACAACAAACAAATACCTTATTGTTTTTCATAAAGAAGGTGCTGAGATGAAAAGCAACATTTGATCTGGATGAGAAAACATAGCACCATTGTGTGTATTAATGCTGCTTTGTTATTAGCCTCTTTTTCCCTGGGACCACTTTTACTTGATCAAAACATGTTAAACAGATGTTGTTTAATTGTTGCTGTAACAAGTTCAGTAGACCTGCAGTTGAATTATTTTAGAACACACTGAGAAGCATCCCCGCCACATTTTCATTGTTACAAAACTTTATTTTCTCTTTAGTATGTAGTTCTTTTTAGGAAAAGTAAAAAATATCTAGTTTTGCTTTCATTTAAAAAAAATCTTTTTCTGGCCAGGACACAAGGATGAGAAGACTTACTCCATTTCAGAATCCCTTCCAGTGTCTACACAGCTCAAGGTCATTCACTTTGGTCCTGCAGTTGAAGAGCTTTTTACTGAGTAAACTAGAAGATATTTTTCAGGTGCAGCTTTTAAATCATAGTCAATGGCCGAACGGTTAAAGATACATGACCAATATCATATAAGCTTTTTTGCTGAGAAAAAAAAAAAAAAAAAAAAAAAACACCAAAAAAACTGGAAAAGTAGAAAAAGCAAGAGGGAAAAGTTTTACAATAGAAATCATAAACTTTGTTTTGACAAAAAAGCAAAAGTGAACTTTTAAAATAATCCCACTTTCCATAACTTGGAAAAATATTGCCATTTCCCTTGACATTTTATTGGTAATACTTTTGTCTTGCATTATTTCTTATACGGATGAAAAAAAAATCTGTGGCTCAAAATCTAAATTGCTCAAAACATATTACAGATTTTGCAAGAACCAAAACCAGCATGGCAAAATAAAATTTCAGAATCATTGTGTTTTAGAGAAAAACAAATAAGAAATGTACTTTTTTATCTCAAAAGACATCAGATGAATAAGATGTGGAGAGCTAATATGAGTCATTATGCAAAGCATGAAGACATAAGTGAGGATACTGAGACAGTGAAGGGTTAATATTTCTCTTATTATGCTTTCACTTCTTGGTGCACTGAGAAATTAAGAGGAGAAATTAGCAAAGCAATTACCACTTTTAATTGGACTAATTCTTCTGGTCCTGTCACAGTTGCATCCAGAGGTACAGTTTTCAGGCTTCTCGTGCACGTCTTTCTTGCCTTTTCACAAACGCTATTATTAATTTCTGGGGGCCTCTTTTAGCCTTTGACATCTGAACCATTGAGGGTGAACTGCTGTCAGCTTCCCCTTGATTATTATCTTGTTAGTATCTCTTTATGTCTCCAACATAGATGCACTAGAGCCTCCTTTCTCTACAGTATCGTGGTTTCCATCTTATTCCTAAAGAAAGGACATAGAGGTGCTAGATGCAGTTTGTAAATATAAATTAATGTTTTATTTTCTTTTTTAAAAAAACAATGCTATCAGTGAAACTGTGCTGTACTGTTTAATTTTTTTCCAGTTGAATCCAATTTATATCTGCCTCAAAAACATCTGATGTTTTTTTCCGTTTTACCATTCATAAAGATCATATTTTATTGATGTTTACAAGAGAATTTAAAAAATGAAATCTCCACTGATTTAATTTTTTTAAACAATTCCATTTGGATGTCAAAGGTCCAACAATATTATTTTCAAAATGTATTACCCCAAATCCTGCTTTAGTCCTTAATCTCAGCCATTCCAACTGTCACTCTAGTGAGCTATACTTAGAACAGGCTGTTTCTGTGTCTGAACCTTTAAAAGTTCATGAGCAGTGCTTGTCCACACCCACTCCACCCTCGCCTCATGGAGCAGATATAGCATTCGCTGCTGTCCGCCCAATGATTTTAGAAGGTAAGCTTAGAATGAAATACAAAGTAGAGAAGAAGAAACTCAAAAGGCAAACATGGCTAAGAAAATGCAAGAGGGATTTCCATGACCCTACTCAGTTTATTTGCCTCCTCCCGCTAAACAGCCGAGAAATAGAAAATTAATAGTGGAAAACCTGCAAATAAAAAAAGCCTTGGATCACGCAAGGTGCAAAACCAGAGGGGGAGGAGCCAAGACAGGGTGGCACTTGCAAATCTTGCTCCCCCAACATTACCTACCCCAGCTTTAACCATTACACTCCTTTAATCAACTTACGCTCAACCTTACCTGTACAGGTCTCCTTAGAGAGACTAAAGTATAGGCTGGCATAATGTGCCCAATAATGCATGTACTAACTTGTTTTTACAAAAAGAATATAGTAATAGCTGTCAGGACAGCAAAAGCTAAAACTTTTTTGAAAGCAACTTTGGCTCTAAAGTTTCCACAAATGACTATTTTGACGTTTATTGCCATTCGAAAACTGTTTGTCCCCTGATGTAGCCCATGACAGACTCATTTTACTGCAAGGTCTGAATAAAACAAAACTGCCTAATTACCTTCCCTCATGTCAGCGTGACAAAAATCTCTTAACAATAGGAGAAAGTGTTGATACGAAAAAATACCAATGCACAAGTTTTGCCGCCAATGATCAAGTTTACTTATAATTGTGTCTATAATTTTACTTTAACATTAATGGTTAATTTAGAAACGTATAGTTTGGGAAAAAACTAGGGGTGGAACTTAAAAAAAACACATCAAGTCTCAGAACATTCTTCAGTGAACAATTTCCTGGTACACTGATTACACTGATGTACTTGGTAGACTTCTGGTACTAACTTAACACTTTGGTTCTATATATAAAGATATTTCAGCCCCCCCCCCCTTTTTCTTTTTTTTTTTTTTTTATTAAAGGGGTGCTATTATGGTATTTTGAGTTTTCTGAGCTTTCTACAGTGTTACAGTGTTGAATCCTCATCAGACATGTGAACGGCACTTTTTTCATCACCTAAACGCATGTTTGAGTTTGAGTTTCCATGGCGACGAAAAACGCGTCGTTTTAGAGAGTTTTTTTCTACTTGGAAATCCTTGTGACGTCCCGGGGGATAAGGTTCGGTGATTGGTTACCTTCTACTGGTTAACAAGGGCATGTACAAATACATCAGGCGGGTGGAAAACGTAGGATAAAGTTATTTCGAATGATGGCTGGTGACTTTACCAAAGAGAGACATCCTGCTGCATTCGTTGCTGTGGGTTGCTGTTTTCCACTTTGTTTTCAGGGTCTGATTCAGGTTCCAACATGTAGGGCTGTATGCTATGTGTTGACATTGTATTTTGTTTATTTTTTTTATTGAGTTCATATTAGCCTAATCCTTCTGTTCATGAGATGTTACAATGACGGCGTAGGCAGTTGTGGTGCGCGGGGAGGCGGGGCTTAATGCGGAAGAGTCTCAATCCACTCGTTTTGCCCACAGGCTGATCTGACAGCCTACGGAGAGGGTCGGTCTGAAGTAAATAAAGCGATTTGTGACAATAACTCAATCAATCCCAGCCCTTCTGGTCTCAGAAATAAAAATAAATTAGCCTGAAATGCACATAATAGTTCCACTTTAAAGAAAAAGCGAATATCAACAAGTCTATCAACTTTTTCTACTGATATTCAGGCCTTCTGGTATGTAACGTGAAAAAATGTATAGTTTGCTCTAATCCATTACCAGGAGCAGCATAAGCCCCTCGCCAGTCCAAAACAACAAAAAGAAGCTTTGTCACTGCATCTAGCTGCAGTCAGAGCTGAAGTTGACACTGAATGATCCTGCATTGGCTTTATGTTAGATAGTAATACCTATTTATGAAGAGTGTGGATAACACATTTTAATTGTTAGAAGTACTTTAAAATGTTGTAGACTCTTAATTAGAGAACAGCTATTCTTTTATTCAGTCATTTGGCAGATGCTTTTATCCATAGTGACTTAGATGTGGTACGTGATCAATCAACTATAGCGATTACCATGCATGTCTTTTGGGTAGAAAAAAGCCAGAGTGCCCAGAAAGAACCCACACAAAAATGGGGACAACATGCAAACTGCACACAAAAAGGCCACTGTTCAAACCTCCCCCAGCTGAGGCTCGAAGTAGCAACCCTCTTGCTGTGAGGCTGCAGTGCATCATTAAATTGTTATTATTCTATTTAGTCATCGACTAATATCCATTTAAACAAAAAAATACTGCTTTTTGTGGCAAATATTTTTATACAATTAAAATGTGAATAATGGAGGTTAAGTAATTCTATCATCAATTATATTCATTTTTTTAATTGAGTCCCACCCCTAGTAAAAACTAATCCTTTCATATGTCACATATGACACATCACCATTGCTTGTTTTAACTCGACTAACTAATAAATATTGCTCTCCATAGGTTGAGAGGTAGTGTGTTGTTTCTTAGCAAAGAGAGGATAAAAACTTGACGCTGACACAGTATTCAGTGGTAGGCTGGCAGATCTTTTTCTCATTTTGGCAAAAGCAATGGAGAGTCTCATACTCTATAATAAAACAAGATGGATATTTCCAGCATTGTATGTATTACAAAGTACATGGAAAAATAGTAACTGTGGGAAATGCAATTAACCTTTTCCACCCTGAAGCCCTCTGCAATACACTGTGTCGTGTTGCATTTGTTATATAGAAACCATCAAGGTCGTTTTTTGAAGGCTGTTAAAGCATAGCACATTCATGTTGAAGAGACTGCTTGTATTACTATGATTAAAATAGATGTAGCATAAGTTCTACTTTATTTCCTACACTTCAACTCTGGTGGACCCACAGCGGATAATTTTTTTAAGAAAAACTTCAATATGTAATTGAAAAGCGTAGTACACCAAGGATTCTAGTGAGGTGCTGATCCTTACAAACAGAAAAAAAAAATCAACTTAATCTTGTATACTCTGGTACCATGTCTACTTCAACATGAGCTGAAGTGACCCATTTTCCCCCCATAAGAACAGATTTAATAACATCAGAATAACTGACAAATTGTCATAGGCCCTCTAGTTTACAGCATAAAAATGATGATGAATTCAGTAAATGTCAACTTACCGCTACAATGTTATTAAGAATGCCTGAGCTGGTTATCAATATAAATGACCTAAGCTTATCTGTTGAGTTTACAGGTGTTTAGTTTGACTTGACTGAAGCTGTTAAAGCTGAGAATGCTTTTCAGGTTGTAGCATCAAAATATAACTTAGGGCTGAAAAAGTTAAAGAAGAACATGATTTAATCAAATATGGTAAACCATTAGTGTTAAAAGTCCTGCACAGTCAAACCTATCATCTTCGCTCCAAATAATTTCAGAAAATCTGTCTGGCTGCATCAAGAAAACATTCTATTATAGAGGAAAAAATAAAAATATAAACTATGAGTATATCCTCCACTGTGGATATACAAATATATGAGCAAAACATTGGTTATGGCTGTTATTTAGCTTTATGACCACAATTAGGCAATTGGTAAAACAGGACATCAACCAATAGCCACGGCCAATAACAATCTGGCGTTTTCTGGTTGTGTCTTATTGAATTTGCTCCAAAATGGATTCATTTTTTCCTTTTGCTAAAAGAACCATGATAAAAAGCTTAATACTTTGAAACTGTTCACACACAGGAGTGCTTAAAGCCATTTACAGTTGTATAAGTGATTTTCTATGTAGTTTGGCTTCTCCAGCAGACAGCACAGCACACTCTTCAGCTCATCAAGAAAAGTGTGTGTTGTTGTTTCAGAAGGAATTGAAAAGAATTATAGAAACATGGAGTATGCACATTAAGTTGCTTTAAAAGCGTTAAGAAATGGAAGCTGAATGTGCAATCTCTGTTGAAGTCACAATACACCTCAGAAATAAGTGCAATGACACAGAGTCTGATTGTTCAGCTGCGTGCATACCTACAATGAGCGTAGAGTTCTTGGCACAACACCTTAAAAAAAAACGTTCTTGCTACTTTGGGAACATTTAAAAATGCAAATATTGTTTTACTGTTACAGGTGGATGCAACATAATATCCAACATGAGCTCTCTGTCCATAGCTGAAAATGAGCTCACCTGTGTGTGTGTGTGTGTGTGTGTGTGTGTGTGTGTGTGTGTGTGTGTGTGTGTGTGTGCGGCACTGCATGTAGAGACATGTTGTGAGGTAATAACATGTTGTTGGGTAAAAAATAAAATTACTAGCATCAGGCTGTTTACTTTTATTACAAAAGGACAAAATATAAACCTGTTCTGGAGGAAAGATAACCTTAAATTATTTCTGTTGTGATTTTGTGGTGTACAGAAAATTAGATGAAATCAAATGATCGTAATCTTGTGGGGGTGGTGCAGGGGGTGTACTACCCCAAATTTAACTTCATTTTGACTTTTCCCTTTTATCAGTTTACTGGTACTTAAAAAGTTGTTTACTGTTGTTGTATTTTACATGAAAATGTTGAACTCAGCATTTACATATCGTTTTAAAGAAGATTCCAAAATATCAAGATATATATCTTCTATCATAATAAAGTTAACAAAAACAACATATTGTGATATTAATTATAGGCAATTTAGCCAGCCTTACATCAAACCATATATTGAAATTATGTTAATAGAAACAAACAGACAAAAAGAACACACAGAAATGAGAACAAAACAGAGACTTGTACAAAATACATTTTCTTTTGTCTTTTGCCCCATACCGTCAGTTTGCTAAGTGTTTGTGGATGTAAAAGGCATGCAGACTGACAAAGATGTTTCTAAACAGCTCCTCCAACATAAAACCTTTTCTCTGAACGCCTGCCTGGTCACTTGTTTGCCTTGTCTGCAATCAGCAGTTGTCGTTTAGCATTTGATTCATCAGCTGACCCATCTGAGCTCATTGGGTTTTTTGAACAAGTGGACAGAAAAAGACACAAGCTAAAATGCACTGATTCACACTGCAAGGCATTACACCAGCTGAATTTGGGTACAGTGTGGGAAAATCAGTGCAAACCTATTCATGAGTGAAATAATTCATCTTTAAAAGATCATGACATGGCTTTTCTTTTCCCTTCTTTTTTTAGTTGACCGAACATGCAAATACAGCTCTTACTTCAGGGTTCAGGGATCAAACAACAGAACGGGCGCCTCCCAAAGCGCTGTTTAATTTGAGAAAATATTGACTACAAGAAAGAAAGGATTACCCAGATCTCCACTGTATCAGGAGTGATCCACTTGCTGTTACTCAACACTACTGTCTTAGTAATCCATTGATTAGATTGATCCCCAAGTACTTCGCTTGAGCCGGACTCAAACTGTATATACTACATATCCAGAGAGGTGGAAACATATGTTGTCCCAGATAGCTTTGACTTATTTGACTTTTCCTGACACAGAAAGATGGGTACCAGCTTTGAAGCTTCTCAGATACGTCAGCCATAATATGTTAACCCCGGCCTTTAGCTGCAATCCCCACTGGAGCCACACACAGGCTGATGGGAATCAGAGGAAATCAATAAGCAATGATAGACTTCTGCTGTCCACTCAGCTAATCTTGTTAGTGATAGCTGTGGATTTAATCGAATGGTTGCACACGCTGCAGATACTCAGAGAGTGCGACAAGAGTGTATGTGCGCACACACACACACACACTCCAAGTACACTTAACCCCATAACATTCTTATGGATAAGATCTGTAGATCTTCACACATTTTCTCCGCTGTCATTTTGTTGAGACAAGCAGCAATTTGAAAAGAGAATTCATTCAGCGGGTAGAGGAGAATCAGCCAATTTATTAAATCCTTTGCTCATAGTCCAAGTTGGACAAGATTGCAGGAACATTTTCATTTGCGCTGAAGACGCGAAATAAAGACATCTTGTCCTTATGATAACTCGATAAAGGATCTCTTTTTGATACGGAGATCAGTACAATGCATGGCACTGTATGGGAAGCGGCGCAGAAATGGACTTTTCCTTTAACAAAGATGATCTTTCCACATGCTGTATACATATCAAAGTGACATAAACCCTGATAACTACTTACAATACATGAGCCACACATCTGTTGCAAAGTATTTCTGGGTTAATACTTCAAAACCCACCCCACCCACCCACCCTTTCCTCCCATGTGTGAATAGACATTATAAAAGCAGGCCCCAATGGCACATGTTTAAAGGTACATTAAGAGAGCACATCAATTGTAGATGACATAATCCTCAGCTTTCTTTTCAGTCGCTCTCTCACTTCCTTAATCTCTCCGTTCTTTAACCCCCATCTTCTAAGAGGCTGAAAGCTCCCTTCATCTTCTCCTCAAGCTAGCAGAGAAACCAAGAGCTGCCTGGGGAGGGAGGAGAAGATGAGGTATTACTGAAGCCTGATTAAATTAACACTGATGCCGATTTCTTGCCTTTTCCTCTCTCGCCTTGTCCTCACCCGCTGCGCGTCGTCTTTGAAAATTAGAAGAACTTGTTGTGAGAGGGTTTGCACGTGTACGACTTGTTTGTTTGTGTGTATGTGCATCTGTTTTTAATTGATTTCTGCCTGTGCTGTTGGGATCCATAACTTGGGATGCTGCATTGCATAGCTGCGCAATGATAAATAAATATAAGATAATGCAAGTCAATAAACGGCTGGAGCACACACTCAAACCCCCCCTCACCTTGGTGTGCCCTGCTCTCTTCCAGGCAGAAAGCATCCCCTGTAGAAGTAGTTTAATTACAAGATTCCTACATCCAAATAACAGGAGGTTTATGTAACTCCCACACGAGCCACTTTATTCAGGAAACTATTCTTGCTACCTCTGTCTCCCCTCATCTAATACAAAATAATGCAGAACAATGTGTGACCTCCCACAATGCACTCTGTAAGTTCAAGTGAAAATTAAGAAAAGTTCAAACTGCAATGCTGCCTCCAATTTGCCTCCTTACAGCACATGTGAACTGAATTCAAGCTCAGGCACTGATTAAATTCTGTCTATTGAAACTAATTAATCATTTCCATTGTGTCTAATATTGTCATAAGAAAGATGCTTAGTTGACACTCTAATTCACAGAATGTGGCACTTTTCATCTGGTAAGAAATGGATTCTACCTCTATGGAAAGTCAAATTTGTATTCAATATGGATATCGACAGAGACGTATTATGAATATGGTACAAGCAGAGTAAGCTTGGAAAGGATTCAATTAACATGAAAATATCCAAAGATCGAAGGTTGGAGCCTTTGGTAATAATGAACCAAAACCTGTGTTTTATCATAGTTACTAGTTCATAATGATAAAGATCATTCCTTTGTGTACCCATATTTACTTTAAAAAGGTTTAACAAACTAAATACAATCCCCACCTTATGATCAAAACTTTGCTTCCCCAACAGAATTTTGCAGCATATCCTGATATCGCATTTTATCCTAATTTATCTGGAAAAAAAGACTCCATATGGAAATTGCACAATTTTATTACTTCTGCCCATTCAGTGTCTGAACCAATGCCATTGTCCTGCCTCTTCTTCATTGACCCCATCCTGCCTCCGCCCATCTGCTCCAACAAGGTGATGTTTATCTTCAGCAGGAGGAAATTAAAGCCTTGCTTCATGAGCAGCAGATATGCAAATCTCATACAATGCAAATAGATTGCAGAGCTCGCACAGATGATGGTGTGTGTTGGGCTTTGATGATTTGAAATCAAGTCACATGGAAATACAAGACATGCATGTGGCTACCCAAAAAAAAAAAAAAAAACTGGACTTTAAGATATTAAAGGAGAAATAAATAAAGAGAAGATGAAGAATTAATGGTGGTCCTGAAAAAAAAAAAATTTAAACCCAGAATATTTATTCAGCTGTTCCATCAGCGCAGATATGGTTTAATAACTTTTGTTCAACCACAGGTGAACGCTTATCTGAAGCTCTGACACACACACACACACACACACACACACACGCAGAGCATGGAAATAAGTTCCTGTGATATCCCCATTACATGGGATATGTATTTTCTTGAACTCTCAAAATTGGAACGTAATAGTGGCCATGCAAAAACGCCTTGCAGTTGTGGAGTATGTAATTTTGATATGCATTAGTGTTATTGTCAGGAAGGGTGTATGGGCTGTTTCCTTGTGTGATTGCAGGTCTAGCTTGTATTGTGGTAGGGAAGCAGACAGAAGAAGATAGTATTAAACCTGTCCTTGCCATTCCAATCTGTCTGCATGTTTCTCTTTATCATTCTGCAGTTTCTATCCACTTACGCTATAATTAAGTTTCCTGACCCCTGCCTTGCAGCCTTAACTAGGCAATGGGAAATATACAGCCACTGCAGATCTCTTAGCCTGATGTGCTCCCTCCCGCTCCCCTCCCACCTCCTTCGCTTGTCTCCTTCCCTGTTTCAGAAAAATCTTTTCCCTCCAGCCATATCTCTCTTTCTCCCTCTGAGTTTCTATAGTACTATAATGGAATCAGAATTAATAATCGAGTAATTGTGTGGAATATATTAGCTTGCACAGAATCACCCCCCCCCTCCCCCCCTCCACCCCCCCCGTCTCATTTTTGATGCTTGATTATCAAACTTTTGGACACCTTCCATCACCTCTTTCCCCATACACATACACACTAGATAGGTCACACTTTTCTAAAACACATCATCTCTCCCTCGATTCTATAAACACCAAACTTAAGTGTGTGTGTGTGTGTGTGTGTGTGTGTGTGTGTGTGTGTGTGTGTGTGTGTGTGTGTGTGTGTGTGTGTGTGTGTGTGTGTGTGTGTGTGTGTGTGTATCACACTGATACTGGAGGTTTGGCATTGGAGCAAAAAAAGGCTCCAGATGTTGATGGATTTTTTTAAATGTCCCTTTAACCTCCAACCTGTGTGATTAAAAAACAAGAAAAAGAAAGCTATAGACGCAGAGAAATAACCTCCAGCATATGTGCAGATATGAATGAAAAACACCCTGACACCCTACCATCCGAGACAGATGTGCTGGCACTGACATCCATCATGTAAGAAAAAAAAAAAAAACCTTCAATCTTAATTAGTCTAATTAATTTAAATCAGTGTTGGGTTCCTATCTTAATATAGTGACAACACAAAATGAACATCCTGCCTTCAGCACATAGCCTCAGCCTTTACGTTCCCATAGTGAAACACACCCTCGTAGGATTAGAGCAAAAGAATAGGGGGATTATTATTTCATGACCTTTCAATCCGCTGCCTGTCAGGTTGAACTAAAGCCATATATGCTGCTGGAGGACTAATCTCCTTCTCCCTTTGTGTCCGCAAGGGATGTGTCATTTCTTTATCCCCTCTATCCAGATTTACTCCATAAAATAAACTTCCTAGCCTGATCTGATAAGAAGCCATCTCCTTACTGGGATAAGGCTGTGGAGCCTAGTCTCCCTGCTTCCCGGTAGCCGTATTTTTGGGTGTCAGATAACTCAGACGGGGATGGGAACAGTCAGGAAATGCCACTTTGTCTGTCTGGGAGCAGGTGACAACAAAACGACAGTGACTCTGATTAGAAAAACAGCCCCCCCCCCCCCCCCCCCCTTCCCCGCTCCCTTTCTCATCTCCACCCCAGCAAAGCCACCACTTTTTTTCTTTCTTTTTTCCAAAACAACCAAAAATCACATACATTCATCACATCAACCTCTGCCAGGTAAACTGGGTTGCTAAACAAATAGCTTAATTGATATTTGCACACATGCCAAACATGCTGCATCACGGCTACACAGTCATGATGATGATATCATTCCATCTTAATTACGGGTGAGCCTGTACTGCTCCAGCTGTCAGGCGAGATCGGCTGATCTGACCGCTGCTGTCTGTCCTGTTGCCCCTACTTCACTGCCTGTTATTTTTCTTAATTATCTAATGGACGTAACTCATATTTTAACTGCTTCTTTACAACCACCATGAGGCACTCTTTAACTGTATGGCAAGATGGTGTATATATATGATGCTCAAAAGCATTTCAGGAATATTTATGAGGTGTACACTTCCCTTAAGGTCACAGCCTACAGGTGGCACATATGAGCAAGTTAGAGAACTGAAGACTAAAGCATTGTTAAAATACTTATGTGGAAATTTCACTTTTTTTCAGTTCTTTGGCTCTGGAAAAAAAAAAAAAACCCTGTATGTTATTTGGTCTGCTGCATCAAAAAGTTTTCTTGTGAATTACAAGCAGAGGGTGACCATGCCTAATCACTACACGAGCCATTATTAGTCCTCACTCCACAGCCTGTACGATTAAAAGGCTCTTGAAAACAACAGAGGGAGTCACGTAGACCCAAAATAAAATAAATGCTTGCAGAAACAACATCATGTCACGCTGTGCAACAATCAGAAGCAGGGTCGATTTTCAGCTATTAAACATCAGTAAACACAGGCGACTGGTTTGATGTAGAGGGAGAAATAAACATTTTACTGGTTATTTTAAAAAAAAAAAAAAGATCAAAACTTTTTCTTTAACAGACTTATTGTAACAGTTTACAGACTGCTTCTTGCTCATTTGTCAACCCCAGATTATTTTTTTCCTGTGTCTGTGTAGGAGACTTTGGATCATACAAGGTTGTTTTACTGAGTGAGTCCATTTGTCCAGCTGCAGAGACAGCAAGCGGACCAGTTCACGCCATGTGAGGAGCTCTTTAAGCATCGTCTTCATCTTCATCCATCTGATCGTCGCCTCCCAGAATCTACGCGCCGTTGCTGCTCTGATTGGTGCAACATTTCAGCTGAACGGTGATTCCCCGCGCGGCAAACAAGGTCGCACTTTTCTGCTTCCAGTCCACGCGACAGAAAGCAAGGTGTGATTTCGGAAAGCAGCGGAATATCCCCGAAACGATTCTAGATAAACGGACGCAAAAGAGAGAAAAGCAGTCTCGACATTGTCCTTAAATAGCTACACAAAAATGTCACCCTTAAAATGTCAGAGTTATGATGATGAGAATCTGAGGATGAGGGAGGACTTTGGTGAGAAGTGACTAATTAGGCTTTCCCGTGAACCGTCCTGATGCTGGAATCATTACATTCATACAAAAGACCCCAAAGCATCTGAACAACAGCAGCATGTACAATAGGAAATATGATTTAATTCCTTTTTTTTTAAAGCTCCCCCTCTGAAGTGCAGGAAAACATTAAGGACAATAAAGAAGAAGAAAAAGCAGGTAATCTTTAGGTAGTTTCACACCTTTAATGATATCAAAACTGACCAAACCAACAAATGATCAGAACGGGAGAGTCCCATGCATGTTTATATATTCATAATTAGGGCGATTATGATTAAATTAAATTACTCGTTTATTCTGAAAGCAGCGACTTTATCATTTTGTTTAATTTGATTGAAAAATATTGAGGAAAAAGAATAAATGTCTTGATCAGAAAACTGTGTATGTTAATAAAAAGGTGAAATATGTGTAAAAAATAAAAAATAAAAAATGTATGTTCCTTATTTTAAAGCAAAAATTATTGAAATTATTATTATTATTATTATTATTATTATTATTATTATTATTATTATTATTATTATTATCATCATCATCATTTTATCTAAATACACAACAAAAGAATTTCATAGGCTTAAATGATTTGAAGGCCAAATACAAAATTGATTTGTAATATTAAATGAAAAAACAACATCTTAATTTTAAAACAGTGTTGATAGTACAAAATGCTTTGAAAAAAATATAAGCCTAAGGGATGATTTGTTATGTAGATAATAAAACAAAAGTATAAACAAAAATTATGACTATATCACACATAAAAACTATTCTCCAATCATCTTGTAAAAGATACATTTTCATCATGGCCTATATAAGATGGGCATGTGCAAACTATAGGCCATACTACATGCAAATGGCGTAAGTGTGCTTTAGAAGATTAGAAGATAGACACCCGGCCCACAGCAGGCTGAGAGGAGTGGGCTCTCCTCCAAGACTGCGTCCTATCTCCTCAGGACTGAGAAAAGCATCCTAATCCTTTACCTTTCATAGTGATCTAAAGCCGATTTAAAACTGTCATCATCCTAGTTTGTGTTTGTTTCATGTTCATCTACAGCTCAAGGCGATACACTGCACACCCACTTATGACATGAGCAAATAGAAATGTGTGTGTGCTGTGTGTGTGTGAGAGGGGGAGACAGAGGCTAAGACACTGCAGAATAATAATAAAAAACAGAGGCATGGGAAGGGTGCACACAGCTAACTGATCAGTGGATGAAGAAACAGTCATCCTGTGTGTGATCTGACTGTATTAATGTGCTCAGATTCGGCTCACTGAGCTTCGAACATCCTAAAGCGCCGGTGAACAAAATCACACAAGTCAGCTTCCAAAAATACACACTCCCACATGAACAGATAGTCCACAAGACAGATTCGTAAACACAGTCTCTCTCCCACGTGCACACACATCCACAGGTACACACACAATAGGCACAAACCATTGACCGCTGAGCCGGCAGGCCTACAGGCGTACTGCCTTCCTCTTCTCTCCCTCCTGCTCCTCAAGGCCTTACTGTATTATTCTGTAAGCAGCAAGAGCCCTGCATTGACAGAGCTAATCACTGGAGGCAAGAGCTCTCTCTCCGATTCTCTCTCTCTCACACACACACAGAATGATTGACACACAATGGCAGTGAATCTATGCAGACCCCCCCTCCCCACTCTTCCTTGTCTTGCTTTTTGCTTTCTCTCTCAGCTGAAAAGACAAGGGGGAGGTTAGTGTGTGTGTGCATGATGTGTGCTGGCGGTGGGTCGGGTTAACAAGTAGTGATGTCCAACACGCCACAGCAAAGCCAGAGGAGAGGTGAAGACGGAAAACGATGAGCTTGTGACTAATTCTGTTGCTATCCGTACTCCTATACTCCTAATCCGCACTCAGTTAGGTCTGTCTGAAGAGAGTCTCAACCTCTCTCATCTGAATATGATCCCTGTGTTGGCTGAAAACCAGCGAAATGCTGATCCTGTTATCATCTCTGAAAGGAAAAAGGGAGACGGAGAGAAAGAGAAAGGGAAGAAGGGAGGAGCATTATTTATCATTTACTAAAGGAGCCAATGCTCACAACTATATTTATTCCTCTGTGAATTTAAACCACAGAGAGCTTTCCCATCAGCGACTGTAGCTCAGGTGATCGAGTCAGGTTGCCCAGTAATTATAAGGTTGCAGGCTTCAACTGTCTGAGAGGGTTTTTTTTTTTTTTTAATGAAAGGGAGAAGCTGAATATTTGAACGCTCAGTGTGAATTGGAAATGAGAATGTTTCTCAAATGTGCTTGTTGAAACATAAATTACAGAATCAGCTCTGGTGCTTGTACTACTTTGTTGGTGACAAGAAACAACCAGGCAACTTGTCTTAAATCTTTTCAATCAGAAACTAAACAAAGAAAACTATAAGCCATAGCAGGAAATTTTCAGTCTACAGTTGAATGAAAACTATTTTTTTTGTTTGTTTTTTTAAAAAGTTCAGCTTTTTTTTCTTTTTTTTTTTTTTGTTTAAAGTTCAGCTCTTCTTAAGAATCTTGACTTCTGTAGACCTACTGTCCTTTATTTCTTATCCTTTTGTTTTGTTTATCAGCCACAGGAAGATTTTTATCAGATTTTATTCATATGAGATAAATAAGACCAGACCTTTTTTAAAAAAATAAAAAATAAAAAAAAATAAAAAAAATCATGATTACCTACATTTTTTTTATGGTGTTTATCATTCTATGCTGCAAAAACTGTTTCTCCTTTTTTTTTTAATTTTTTTTTTTTTTATATCTGATTCATAAAAGAATAACATGAAAACAAAAATCTTAAGAATAGCTCTTAAGAGTTTCTTTCTTTTTGCACCTTATAAAGTTGTCATTCATAAATCTCACAAAGTAAATCATCAGAAAAAGTGCTGCAACTTATAGACAAATAGAAAATGTTTTGAAAGAGGAGATCAATGTAAGGGCAAAAGCGTAAAGGCAAGTCACATTTTTCCTGGACTCAATGGATTAACTAAGCTGCAGCACATAACTTTGTAGTGTGCAGAACTGCAGTGAATAAATTGGACCAGCAAGACAGAACTGTGGTTGGCATTCATTCATTCATTTTCTGAACCGCTTAATCCAATTCAGGGTCACGGGGAAGGTGGAGCCTATCCCAGCTGGCTTCGGGCGACAGGCAGGGTACACCCATGACAGCTCGCCAGTCCATCGCAGGGCCACACAGAGAGACGAACAACCACTCACGCTCACACTCATTCCTAGGGGCAATTTAGAGTAACCAGTTAACCTAACATGCATGTCTCTGGACGGTGGGAGGAAGCCGGAGTATCCGGAGAGAACCCACGCATACACAGGGAGAACATGCAAACTCCACATAGAAAGGCCACTGACCAAACCCCTCCCCAGCCAAGGATTGAACCAGTGACCTTCTTGCTGTGACGCGTGGTTGACATCTTTTAGGAAAAAAAGTGACTCTTGCAAGGAATGTTCCATCAGCAAAGAAGGCAGTCCCTCAGGTGTGCTTATCATTTGCCAGCTGGCGAGTCACAAATTTTTTTGTCTTTGGAAAGTCAAACATCTGCAAAGTTTTTTGCTTTACCCTTAATGTGTATCAACTCTGACCTGAATAAGGGGAAAAAAACACTTAAAATTTGGAAGTTTTTAGTTGTTGTTGTGTTTGTTTCTCTTTTTGTAGATTAAATACTTGTTTTTTTTTCATGTTTCCATATCCAATCACCTTAATATTCATATATTCTAAGAATGAATCATAGAGGGAAACTGAAACCAGCTATTAAAAGAAATTATCTGAAACTAAAAAGACCAAATGCAACATTTAGTCTGGTAGCTCATTCCTCACAGATATAATTGATTATTTCTTTTGCATTACATACAAGGCTCCTGCAAATCTTAGCTTTGTCTGCAGCACATAAGCAGCATACCAAACTACAGTGGAATACAGTTGTATTTTCATCTTGACTTGTTTAGTTCATTTTTAAATACATTGTTGAAATCGTTGATTAAACTATATATGTTGTGCATATCTTTTTTTTTTTTTTTTTCAATAACTCAAATTGACTTTGTGTATATTTTGTAATTATGTCCAAGCATCTGCCAGGATTAACGTAATGTGATCCCTGATTATAAAATCTTGTCAGACAGTTTCTTGCTGACATGTGCTTGCTGCCCGAGGTGGCAGGAAGCGGTGTGGTTAATTAAAAAGTGGACAGCACTCCAGACTCCACTCATACACTCCTAGTATTGTCATAAGCACCACTCTTACAACACACTCCCTCAAGAGTCATTTCCCTCTGTTCCTCGGGACATGGAGGGCCATGCCATGGGTACTGAGGCACACTCTGGTGAGTCTTTCGTGGACGTGAAAACACATGTGCATGCAAGTCCACAGTCACCATCTCTGCATTGACTCATCCAGATAGCCAGAAGATAACGCTTTCAGTTCTGCTTGATATTATCGTTTTCCTTTGCAAAGAGAAATATGAACCTGTCACATGGGGCGGCTTACAGATTTGTTACATAGTTCCATGGCAGATAAATCCAACAATAGAGGCCAAGGCCTTGCCCCCTCCTCATGCACAGTTAACAAGGCTGCGGTGCTAATCAGTGGATGAGGATCACATCTGGCCTGACAGCAGCTGCATCACTGTTTAGAGGAGCTGCCAGTATGAGAAACACGCAGGTCGATTCCCTTTTCTCCCTGGACAGAGTGGGTGTTCTTCTCATTCATTTCTTCTTTTTCAGTCCTTTTCTTTGAGCAAGCCAATTAACCTGGGAGCAGTGCACTAATGAGTTCCCTCTGGTGGCTCTGCGGTGCTCAATGGAGAGAAGGAAAGAGCAGGGTGAGCAGAGAGGGGAATGAAGAGACAGGTCAGAGAGGGAAAGCTTGGGGCTGTGTAGGGGTGTTGGTGGAGTGCAGACATGGAAAAGGCAAAGGGGGGTAAGAGTTTGAAAAATATGGGGAAGAAGAACTGATAAAGGGGGGAGTAGAGGGGAGAACAGAGGGGGTTCGGAGTGAGGAAATATGGGATGGGTTGACGTAGGAGGAGAAGGGACCAAGCACCATCCAGTTGGCCACTACGGGCCTATCACCAAGACATTGTCAGCCAGACAATGGGCTTATCAGCCTCCTTTTCACACCAGTCTGATTAACTGGGAGGAATGGGAGGAAGAGAAGGGGAAGGGAAAGGGTACGTCCTTGTACCAGCCCAGTAAATGTCAAAGAACGGGCCAGGCATCCGGACTAGCCTCATGGATTGAGTATACATCACTGAGAAAATGGGGACAGTTTAAAACCCACCATAAAATGTGGATATTCCCCATATGTGCAGTAGCTGTCTTTGCTGTGGAGGGAGGATCGTCTGTAATAAATCTGCAACCTCTGCAAATGCATCTCACTCACCAGATTAGCAAGTAACTGATAAGCACCTTTGAGCCCCATTAGCTGAATTTGTGTGTCCCATCAGTCAGAGATGCACCATAATGAAAAGTAAGGGAATGGTGTATAAAGAGATAAGTTGATGCTAAGTTTAGAAAACATGGACACAAGAAAAGTACAATATAATCTTAGAATATGGAACATCACACATGTAAGAATTGATTTCACCTCTTGTGCCGATGTTTTTCACTTAGCAAATCAAGCAAGTAGAAACAAAGAAGTTGAAATTATTAACAGAATGATAAAAAAAAATTAAAATGCACTTCTCGATTGGTGGCTATTTATGGATTAGTAATTATGTATAAATCAGTATAATGGAAGATCAGAATACATTATTGGTGAGTGATAGGAGTGTGTAGCTGCAAGCACATATTTGATCTAAATATTTGATCTGAATGGCACTGCATGCCAGCCGTACTTTTCAAGCTTGACAGAGAGCAAGATTAGCAAATGACTAAAAGTGGGCTTCAGCAAAATTGTGACATTCCCAGCTTGTTCGTTTACTTGCTTACTGCTTCTCATTCATATGGCTTGGAGAGCCATCTGTCACACAGAAAGATGGAGTGAGAGAATGAAGGAAGATGGGGATTTTCAACATGTGAACTGAGATACAGCAGTGAAACAACACTTCTGAGTGGATGCTTAATGTAATGCAGGAGTAAGTAACAACTGCAATGAGATACAGAGCTTGTATGTTCAAGCTGTAATGGGGAGAAAAATCCACTGAAGTGAGAAAAGGTTATTTTCTTGTTGTGAAACAGAAACAGTTCAGTGTAAATAAAACCTATGCTTGGAAGAACAAGTGGTTGTCGTCTCCTTGTTCCTCATTTCCTTTTTTTTCACCATTTCTTTTTTTCTCCCAAAAGAAAGGATGCAGTTATTAGAGAGCAGACCAGGTGGAAGTACACATCTCAAGAGCCCAGCGCTTCCTCACCCTCTCCTCCACAGGAAGATGCAAAGAGGGATGGAGTGTGTGTGGGGGAGAGGGGTAGGGGGGAAGCATGACTGGAGAGGAGAAAGTGGAAGAAGAATACAACTAGGTAAAAAGGAAAAAAAAAAAAAGGAAAGGGGGGGGTAACAGCAGGACTTGGGAGCATATTGGGTCAAAGAAAATAAAACGTGTCATTTAGCCAAAGAAAGAAGATGAGAGCGGTGTACGCGGTGAGTGGTGGGGGCTGGAGCTTGGATGGCCGGGTGAGGTGAAGGGGAGTTAGAGGCTGGGTTAGCTGTTAAATAAGGTGGGGGTCCTAAGAGAGGGGGTGGATGCCTGTCGTGATACAAATGAGGGTCTGCGGGCAGGGGGGGCCACCCACAGTACAACTTGGCCAACAAAGGTGCTTCTGTCTTGGCCTCCCTCCTCCACAGACCTCCTTGAGTGGACAGGATTCCATTAGCAAGCTGCAGAACCTGGGGTCTATTCAAACGCCCGTTCAGGCCTGACTGAGTATGTTGAGGAGCACACATACACACATGCACGCACACACAATGATCCACATACATGCTCCCTGAACACACATGCATGCACTCATAAACAGTCACCCCCTAGCACACGCACAAGACTGCTAATTAATCCTCAGATTACCCCGCCAATTATTACCACACTTGTACTAATTAGAAATTATTTAAAGCATTTCCCAATTAGGGTTTACGTGCTCAGTTGGGCAGGAGTCTGCATCAATAATCCAACTGGTTTTTATAGCAGGAGTGAAAAAAAAAAAAACCTGCAAGCTCATTCATAAACACATGAATGTGTACACATAGAGATGCACGTGTTCCTGGACCTGACTGAGGTAATCAGGCTGTCTCAACGAGGCCCTCTGTTAGGACGAGGGGAATGAGGACAGACAAGATGAAGAAAGAGAAAGAAATAAAATAACAAAAGACATGCTCCTTCAGTGCAGCACCAATACTGTAGGTCGCTCTTGTTAGGGCTGGGGACAGTGATTAGAGAGGCCACAATAAGACCCGCCGGGAAACACATGCCAATTAGGTTACCAGGAGAACGGCAGGCCCTCATCACTATGGGAAACCCACTGTAGTCTCCACACCACACTGCCCCCTCACACTAGCACACACACAGATCTCATCTGCTATCTTTTTCAACCCTTCGGTTATATTATGACACAGATAAGGGGAAAGGCAAAGATAAATAGGTAGTGGAAAAGAGGCGATGACATCGCAGTCCAGTGGGTGAAATGACGAGTGAAACCAATGGAGCAACAAGTTGGAGCAAAAGGAAAAAAGCAAGAGTTGAAGTTAAAGATAATAAGCTGTTTGTCATAAAATGGTTCAACTTTGTAAATTGAAAGTGTCTCTTCTGGTTAGCGCAGCCTTCACTGAAACAATGATGAAAGGAGACAAAACCATAGGGAGAAATGAAACAGCGAAACCCAGGCCGTCGTGGGAGAACAGGAGCGTGACTCCAGAGAAAATTATTAACAGATAGAATTACAGGCTCATCCATGAGTGACATGTAAGCCGCAGCTAGGCACTCAAATGTTTATAGCACTCATATTTGCACAACCACGATGTTATCAGGCTACAATGTAATACTCAAGGCTTTTGTTCTGACTTCAACGGCAACATTCACCATGTCTACAGATGCAATAACCACAAAGCAGATAGCAGCGGCACAATGTTTGCCAGCGATGTTGTCCCGAGAAGCAGGGACATGACCCAGGCATACGCACAGACAAAACTCTCGCTGGAATATTTGCTCTGATGTGATGATGGCTGAGATGTTGATTAATGTGCATGGTTGCTGTTATTAAATAAACAGGATGAATACACAAAATATATTGAATAAATTAAAGGCGTGAACTGATCTTCACCGCAACATCCAGCTCATTAGAATGCATGAGGAAACGATGTTCTGATTGCGACAAGAGTCACTTATTAAGCCATGTTTGTCCCCTGCCAGAGCACCGCTCCCTGCACGCTACCCCCCCCCCAAACACACACACGCACGCATGCACACACCCCAAAACACTTATCCCCATGCCTGCCACACACTCCACACCAAAACCCTCCCTGCTGCACTCTTTCTTCCTAAAAGCTCCCTGACTTAACATCACCCCTTCCCCATGGACACCACCAACAAGCCACTAACCCTCTTTTCACCTCGCCCCCACCTTCTTCCCCCCATGCATATCTCCAAATTTCCTCCACCTCCTCCCCTTCTCCTGCTCCTCTGCTGGGATCTGTGTCATCATTTTAATTAATTTCTAATCAGGCGAGAGTAAACTAATCAGGGGAGGCGTTAAACAATGACAGCTCTGCCTGCTCAGCCTCACACTGGGGGCTGCCACTGCTGCTCTGTATGCCGAGAAGAGCCACACATTGAAAAACAGTTTAGTGCAGACAGGGCTATCTTTACTCATCTCCTCTCCTATACATGTTAATATGCAATACAACGCAAATGTGGCCTGGCTGCAAACTGGACAAGCTGTGAGCTCTTAATTGGTTCAAGTTTATGTTACCATTATTTTACATTTGAATGATCACTTTTATTACAATTATTGTGCTGTGTTAAACCAAACAGATTTCTGATTGAATAAACACATTAGTTCATGGACATATGATGGAAATACATGTAAATGATCAGGATGGACAAAAAAAAAAAACCTAACCCTGTCTGAATGGAACAGTATGTTTTTCCTTAGAATTTGTTGCACAAAGACTGCAGTTATCTGTAGGCGGCCAGATCCCACCACCATTCTGAGAAACAGACAGAGGGAGGCAGAAGGAGACAGAAAGCACTTTTGGGCAGCACATTAACTGAGACCGCGTAACAAACGAGTGTTGATTAACCTCTTCTGCGCTTACCTTGGGCCTAAAATACCTTACACCAACATAAGCTGATCATAACTGCCAAACTCTAACTATATGATTAATGGACAATGAAGTTGATGGCCAATGATGACAAAAATTAAGTTAATGACCACTATCACATTATAGCCAGGAGTGCATGATTGGCATCTAACTGAACCTTCGGTTGTACTTTAGGCTGCAAACTGAGACACGGTCTCTGATGGAGATAGATGAGCTTCAGGGCTGTTATTACCCTGCCAGTTTTCATGTGTGTGCAAGTCAAGTAAGAGCTGCATGACATAAACCAGTAGGGTTCGGTGAAGCTTTTTACAGATTATCTACCCAACGATTTGTCATGATTGTAACAATATGACTGAAAGATCTTCTTAGCATATAAGCAGAACAGTCCACTAAGTGAAAACTATGACAGGAAAAAAAGCATAAACAAACTCTGATTTTACACATATCAACACAAATATGTAGAAAGAGTAGGTATGGTAAAGATTTTTGGTGAAGGAAGTTCTGTAATTTTTCTTTATGATCTGACAATAGCTATATATATATATTTATCTTCATATTCACGTTAGCAATCAGCTCAACTGTTGACATAGTTGTTCATAAACTTGCTGATGCATCGCATGTGTTTCTCATTCCACTGAGGGCATTACAGCAAATTCAGACTGTAGTGAACTTTCAAACTTGCCGGATACATACGCAGTGAGAATGTAAAAGGACGCTGGAATTTGGTCAAAGTTAAGATCACTGTAGAAAATCAATGATTGCAACATTGGTGTTGGCATTTACAGTTGGGGTAGGTAATCTTTTTCAGAGACATTTTTTGTTTTTCTCTGGGTGAAGTGGTTTTTCATCCTGATAGTAGTCTATACATTTGGTAATCATGAACAATAAGAAATACAGTTGGACCCCTCAGTTTACTGTAAATCTGTAAAAATTCTGACCAATCAAAATGTTCGGACCGAATTTAAGTTTTTTATTCCTTATATTTTGTATGCTTCTTCTCCCCGCTTTCCTCTTTCCCCTACTGCAGCGCATACCTGATAGTCACACCATTCATATAAATGGCGTGTTAGGATAAAACTACAAAGTAGTAAAGAAGAAACTCAGAATGCAAACATGGCTGAGAAAATGCAGGAAGGATTTCCCCGACCCGGCTTGGTTTATTTGCCTCCTCATGCTAAACAGCCAAGAAAGAGAAAATAATTGGTGGAAAAAGCAGCGAATAGAAAAGCACTTGGAGAACCTCCGCCAAGGCCTTTAAAATGTTACTGGATCCAAACGATGAGCCGAATCATCACCAAAATTAAATCAGTTCTTACTTTTCCCATTTCAAACAACTCTTGAAAATTTTATTAAAATCCATCCTTACCTTTCTGAGTTATCTTGAACACAAACAGATAAACACCGGTAAAAACATAACCTCCTTGGCAGAAGAAAAAAAGCCTTGGATCACGCAAGGAGCAAAACAGGAGGGGGAGGAGCCAAGACAGGCTGCTACTTTCAAATCTTGCAAGCTCCCCAACATTAGCTACCCCAGCTTTAAGGCCACTAAATAAAAGCTATTAGATTACAGGTATCATCAGCTTCCAAAATCATTCAAACCAAACTTTTTTAAATAGCATTTTTAATACAATTGAATGTAACACCAAGTGCTCCACAAATAAAAAACATAAGAATTAAAATTAGTATTTTAACATGCAGATACACATGCACACGCACACATGTTTTACACACTACCAGTCAAAGCCTGTAAACACCTCCCCATCAAATTTTATGGGAAAGCCCACTGAAGCTCCGTCCAGTACCGCACATATTAAAAAGCAGTGAGACAGTTGCATAAATGCTGTCTCACTCTCAACCCTATTACAGGGAGGAAACACTGGAGACTGAAAATAAAAGTGAATATGTTGTATCATGCATCTTGTGTACATGGAGCTGTGAGGATTTGAAAAACAGATGCTCCGAAGAACACAAAGTCACCACAAACATGAAAACATGTAATTATAAAAGAAGTCATACTCTCAACCAATGTTCCCTCTAATTTTTCATGTGTCTGAGCAGACACACAAGCTCCCTAAGCACACTGAGGACCACTGTGAGCAACATCATATGTATACGCTGTGGCCACACACCAGTATCACGCCTGTTGAAAATCTTGGATCATAGCAAGTTACATGGCTTATTAAAAGAATCAAATTACAGCAGCAATTTTCATTAGTTAACTTTTAATATAACTGATTTGGCCCACTTAAAATAAAAAAGAACAAAAACCTTGTTGTTCATGAGTTGTGTACTATGTTATATGTGAGAGTCCTGCTTTAACCATAGGAAGAGTCCCGCTTTGGCCTGAGTCAAGTCCAGTTGTGGCATGGGTGAGGGTCACGTTCTGGAAGAAATGACACAAATGTACACCTTTCAGACAAAAATTTTGTTCACATTAAAAGATTCACATTTTGCACAATGTATATACATATATATGCATATATATCCTTAAAATTGTTTTAAACCTTGAAAAAAAAATCATCATTCTGAAGGCGTGGCGGTGCGCCACAATGAATTACATGTAGTGGAAACCCTGCCCATAAATTATCTAATAGTAACAGCATTTAATGATTAATATATGTCACTAGAATATGCACAAATCTGATTTAAATTTTACCTTATTGTCCCCATCTGTCCTTCTCGCTTCTCCAATGCTTGTACACATTGTCCAGGTCGATGACTTCCTCTGCTTCTTGCGTTGACTTTATGCGCATCAGCTGGTCCAAATGTGCCACTTCAAGACGATTTCTGGATGCTGTTTTGATGTGATTCATTAAACTGAATCCTCTTTCACAATCTGCACTGGAAGCTTGAAATGTAGCACAAATATCCACAAGCTGTGAGATCTCCTTTAGCTCCTCACATCTCAGTGTTGCAGCAACCATATCTGAGAATGTGTTGATTGACCCCTGTTTAAGTTTTTGCTTCATTATATACTTGAATTCAGCATATTGACTGTTAATGTCCTCCGTCTGCGGGTGGTGGAGAATGGTCTCATACTTCTTTGCCAGTGTGGCAATGTCTGCTGATCCATAGTCAAAACTGATGTCTGAGCTCAGTGCTTCAATGTCAAATGCAGACCACTCCTTTAATTCATCCTCTGGAAAACGAGCATTCATGTGATCAACGAGCTTGGTAATGAAAAGAGTAATCTCACCAGTATTTAGACAATCAGCTGATGAGGTCCCCATTGCCTCTTTGACACGGTCACTCCACTGTACATCCTTCTCCCTCAAGTATTGGGAACGCAACTTCTCAATCTTTGCTCTAGCAAAGCAGTGTCCTTCCATCGCAGTCAGGTTGCGTCTTTGCAAAGTAAGGCAGAGTTGTGGCAGCTCACCTAAAACATCTCCCAGAGCAGTGACAGTAACCTTGAACTTTGAATCACTCAGCTTTTTGTAGCAGTACTTTGCCACTGGATCTCTGTTATCAGTGAATTCTCTTTTGCAGAATTCTTGAAGCACAGTGTAGTTCCTCAGAACAGCATTGACAGCTTGGTGCCGCGACAGCCATCGCACTTCGTTCAGAGGCCTGAATGACAGTGTGTCTTCATTAAGAATCTTTGCTAGGTCCTCCATTTTGCCCTTCTTCACAGTGGACCGAGAGAAAGTGGAATACACAGTTCTAAGAAGAGTTTCCACATCTTGCATCAAAGGTACATTTTTCCAGGCATCATCAATGCCCAAGTCCTCTCTATGGGCCACACAATGTTGTTCAGTTAGGTGTGGTATTTGGCGCTTTAACAAAGCCGCAACTCCATTGTGTTTTCCTAGCATTACTGAGGCACCATCGGACGTCAGCATCACCATTCTCTGCATGTCCAGTCCATGTTTGGAGTAAAACTGAGTTATTGCTTGCACAATATCCTGAGCAGTGCATGCTGTCAGCTGGATGATGCCACCAGACACAGTTGTATAGTTAACATCATTTTCCTTCCTGTATTTAATATATAGGACTAGCATTTTGTGTACTGATATGTCTGTGCTCTCATCTACTATCAGGGTATGCCAGGGTGCATTTTGAACACTGCACATAGTCTCATTCTGCACTATTTCGTTGATTGAGTTCACAAATTCAAAGGCATAGTTTTTGCTTCGCCAGCTTTCTGGTAGACTCACATACTTTGCCATGTGATCGTGGATCTGTTTAACTGACAGCATTGATGCATTCATTTTGATAGCAAGTAAAACATTGTCAATGAGAACTTTAACTTGCTCGGGGTCAGATTTTGTTTTGTGTGACAGCTCGTTCTTTTTCTCTCGGTCTTTTGCGATCTCCCGCAAAGGTTGAGAGTCTCAACCTTTGTGACCAAAGTGCAACCGTGCAAACATGATGAGTTTACGATTAGCTTTCTTCACATTTCTCTGCAGTCAATGGTGATAGGAAGTCTTAACCCAGAATACTTTTTTTTTACATTATTATACTGTATACAGTGGTTATAAAAGTCCATAAACACTGACAGTTTGCCAAAGCAAAATAGCCTTTAGATGACACTTTGTGGATTCTAGCGTTGCATTTGTGGTTCATCTTGTGTCATAAATAAACAGACTTTAATATTTTCCATTGGAGCTTGTGACTAGTAAATGATTTCAGACTACTGATGCAGCTATGACACATAACACGAAAAGAAAATCAAATTCATTGTCAAATTCTTGTAAATTTATAAGAAGCAATGCAACATCAAGGCCCAAGACCACTTGTGAAATTCAAGTTTAAATAAGCTGCAGTGTTAGAAAATAAGAATATATTTTAGGAACTAAAGAGAGACAGAGTGTGTTTGAGAAGATCTTTTAAAGACACCCCACCCCAACCTCTCCATCACCACCTCCTTCCGTGCCCTCTTTGCCAAGTATTAGATTCCCATGCCAACCGCTTCCCTGGGATAGAATAAGGATTGCGGAGGTGGGAAGCTGAAACCCTTCCATAACATGTCAAACAACGCTGGAATCCAGAACGCAAGAGGGAGAGAAAAAGGGTTAGAGGCAGATTTTCTATGGGGAGAAAGAAACTGTCACATCATCAGATTGGCTATTCTAAGTGGAGGGATGTGGGTATGGGGGTGGGGAGGGAGGGGCGGGGTGGCAGAGGCTTGGGTTGGCAGAATCTGGCACCAATACATGATGGCGGTATTTCCACTAAAATAATCAGCCCCTAGGCAACGGAAGGGGGTGGGAAGTGTTGTTTGGGAGGAGAGCGAGGGGGGGGGTTTGCAGGGAGGAGACACACAGAGAGGTTAAGGATTGTAGGGGTAGGAGAAGGAGATGTGAGGGAGGATATAAGGGAGGGAAGTAGAAACATGGAGAGAAAGAAAATCTGGGAAGCTAACCAAGGAAATCCTGCTTCTCAGATATGCAGCTGTGGAATTAAAATTGGTATAAAAACATGAGAACAAAAATATACTTCACACTTCACAAGCCTATTGAAGGCTTGGGGGGTGGGAGGGGGAAGATGTGCCACTCTATGCTGGCACTGATACCTCAGGCATCAGGGGTAAACAGCTATTCTCACTTCACTTTGTCTGCTGCAGTGGTTTCTGGGTGTGAGTAAGTGTGATGCCTGCAGGGGTCTCATCAGGCTACAGGGCGAGCTCAAGCAAAAAAAGACAAGAGCCCCTCAAAGATCAAGAAACGCAAAATGCCCCATGAAACAATTTCTGCACCTCTGTGTCCCCTCAAGCACATCATAACCCAACAGGCATTGATTCATGATCAAACGACCGTGATCGTCACTCAAATTCAATAATAACAACCTTCACAATCAAAAGCGCTCTAAATATACAGTACCTCCACTTCAGGCCAGGATTAGGCCTTTCTGTGCGCACATTTATGTTGATGTGCTGCATTACGGAACAAAGAACTATCAGAATTGGAAACAAGCATGCAAACACACACATAAACGACAAATCAATTAAATTTTAAACGTAGAGGAATAAACTGTATGAACTGCAACATGTTTGATTGCTAAACGACAAATGGTTATAGGAAAGAAATTCTACATAAGAGGGCAGGACACAAACACAACATCTAAGAGGCGCTCCACATATATTAACTGCTTTTTCAAAGGACTGAAGACATTTTAAGTCGCATTTCACTCAGCAAAACCACACATCTATATCTTTCAAGAAAAACCTAATTAATGACTATGAGCACTGAGAGTCATGTTATCAAATCCAGCCTATTGGAGTGTGACGCCACTAAAATAATACAATCATCAAGCATAATGAGTGAGTTAAGAAGTTTCTCTTATTACATGCAGAGTAAATGGTTGCAGCTGAGCATTGTGCCGTTTCATCAGTGGAGAGGCTCAATCTTAATACAAATCTCTATGTAATATAGGCCTATTCATGCTGCCTCTATTTCAATTATCATACTTTTTTAAGTTATTCAATTGAAATGGCTTCTTTAGTATTTGAAAATAAGTTAGCAAAATGTAAATAATAATTTCAAAATCTTTTACTTGATCAAGTAAGAAAACTAACTTGGTAAATAATTGGTGAATACAATTACAAATCCAAGAAGAAGGAGATGTTGTACTCATTACTACAGCATGTAAAAAAAAAAATCCAAAAAAAATTCTTAATTAGAGATTGGAAGTGAACAATTAAGCTACTATTAGATTATGAAAGGAAAATTGAAAGAAACAGAGCCGAGGAAAAGTAACTTATTCGGTACGCGGCCTTTTTGTTGGGAGTATTCTCTATTGAATTTATCCACTTTCATTTCATTTCGTTGACATTCTCTCTGTCTGACCATCCAAGTCCTCTCCTGAGACAGATGAGTGGAAGCAGAGTTCCAGAGAGAGCTATCAGGATTAGGATAATTAATATCATCTCATTTCACTGTGATCCTCTGTGCGGCCCACTGCACACACAAGGACAGGATGCAGTGAATACTATGGCAAGAGTATCCAGTCGGCTGTCAATCTAGTCTGCAGCCCCCCCCCACCACCTCCTCGTATACACACATATCTCAACTCTCACATACAAATGCACCATCCTCAGTGGCTAAATTGCAGTTTGAGAGACGACAGGGGAGAGGCTGCTGTGGCTGTGGCAGCAGCAGTGTTGGGAGGGGGGGAGGGGGGGGCTGCTGGGCCCGAGGGACGCCATACAATGGAGCGTGCGGCTGACCAGCGTTCAGGTGAAATTGAATTGGAAATCTTCCACAGCTGGTTAGCATAACAAAGGGCCTCGTGGCTTTAGACAAAGGCTGCTTCTCTAATGCACAAAATCAATCTCTCTACGGGCTTGGTGCATTGTTCCCTCCCGCCATACAGGTGTTCCTTCAATGGTCCTTAATCAAAAGTGTCAAAACAAAGTTAAGAGTTATCTCTGCTCCTCTGCATCTGCTTCTGCAGAGCAGAAAGAGGGAAAGAGACCAGACACTCAGGGTGGCAAACAGCTGAGAGTGTGTATGCAAGGATGCTGAATGAATTCACTACATCTTATCCCATAGACTAATGGTGTGAAAAGTTAAAGAACTAAGAATATGACTAAATCTCCTTGTCCACATATGAGCAGCCGTTATTCTGCAATGTGATCATCGAACAGGATCAGATTTGAAAGAGAGCGAGCGTTTCTCCTACTTACTTCACAGGAAATGATGGTAGCTGTAAAAAAAAGTCATTTGAAAAGGATTTATAATCGTTTTCTCATAGCATCCTCAACATTTTCCATATCTGGCTTGTATCTGAAGGCCGGATTAGTAACTTTGGAAGTTGTTGCTTTTCTGCATGAAGGTTGTTTAACAATGGGAAAACCCAAGTACAGCTCTTGTGGCCAGCTCCCAATTCCCTTCTGCTCAAACACTCGACCCACTCACTCCATTTCTCTGAAGGCCTAAGACCTTGACTTTTTCAGGATAGACTCAATGCAGTGAAAGCAGTAAAAACACAAAAAGTGACCTTAGCCCATGGCTTTTATTTCTTTACTGCGTGTGTAGGCTGATTCTGATTCTTCCACTAAGGCTTGGTAAGTGTTATTTCTTTCTTGCATTATGTAGTCTGTCCTGTTCCAGGGACTTTAACACTGATACTGATACATCCATGTAAACTTTGAGTGGTTAAGGTGACATTGGTGAATTTACGAAGCAAACACAGAAAGTGATGCCCCGCATCATTAGACACTAAACCATACTTTGATAGAGTTGGGTGTCTGCTTGACATATTTTGAAGATTTAGGTTTGTGAGACCTACTTAAATTTATTCAAGTAACGTTTTATTGAAAAGCACTTATAACTATGAAGCAATGCTCTAAACTCTTTCCTTTTACAAGAGGAGTCAGGGAAAGATGTTTGTGTTGCATTGCAAATGATCTTATATTATCATTACAGTTTATATAATAAGGTTAAAGAAAATACAACGAGATATATAGAGATTAAAATAAAAGATTCTTTTTATTTTATCATTTCCTGTCTCTATCTCTTTCATAGGGCCAGTTTCTGCATTTACATGTTTTGGGGAAAAAAACATATCCATAGACTGAGGGGTTTATCTGTGTATTTATCAGAAGAAACCTAGAAATATTGTTATTTTCCCTTCACAGTTAGTCATATCGTAGATACATACCCTTCATTAACTTATTTGTTTCCTCTGTAACCAGGGTTTTAAATACTACGTGCATGAAAGTAAAACAGGAATGGTGCACTGTGCACTTGGCTTTGACTTGTCATGCACATTTCCAAGCAAGAAAACAGCTATTAAGGTGCAGTGTTGCCAACTTAGTGACTGTTGCAATATTCTGTGAGTATTTAGATTCCTTAAGCGACCATTTAAGCGACTAACGACAAATCTGGCAGCTGTTTTCCATCCAGCTGCAGTAGGAGGTGTCACACCTGCACTGCATCCTGACTGAAAAGGAAACGTGCACGCGCAAACCTGTCACTGGCTGATCCTGCCTTCGCATTTAGTTACACAAACATGTCTATTAATGAAAACCATGGACAAAAACATAAAAGAAAAAGTTAAACGCATTTTTGTAACATGCTGCAGACCCTGTTATAAATTAGAAGAGAGCAGGTTGATGCGTCACCACCTAAACGGATAAACGCAGACATTTATTCCATCATACTTTAACGCAGACTTCAAAATGACGTCCGCTGGTTGGGAATGAACGTCATTTTGCGTATTAGCCACTAAAATGACCTGGGAGTGGACTGTTGCGACGTTCACCTGGACAGGTGGACGTCCCCACGCAGGAAACAATCACACACCCGACTGAAACATTTCCCCAACGCACTGTAGTTTCACGGAATTACAAGGGAAAGTTTATTTTTGAATGGTAAGTTTTTAAGTGTTGTTATAACTTTTGTAAAGGACTTCGCATGTGATCACGTTGTCGCTGAGATGTCACTTAATCTTCTTTGGCATATAGGTGCTGTTGTAACGGAAATGATAAGAGAAAATGTCAAATTGTAAATTAACAGGACATTTATGGTTTATAAATTTCAGGTCTTTATTTTACCCTTTTAACCTTAGGCTACTACTTCCCTCACTATACACCAGTGCAGAGAGTAAACCTGCCTTTTGTCTGTTCTTGTATTGGGAAACACCTAGTTGTGTATTTTTTATTTTAAAACATTAATGTGTTAACTGTAATTTACAGGAAAAAATTTAATTGCTTATTTGTAAAAGACTGCTGTTATTAAAGCAGCTTATTTTTTTTATGAGATTAAAGTTTTTAAACTAAAAGTAACTTAATTTAGTTCCTAGATGGGGTATAAATCATCAGCGTGATCCCAAGACATATTCTATTGATTTAATGGTTATTGATTCAATATTTGAACATGACTGAATATATCAAATTCCGTCATGATCCGATTTAAATTTGATTCACTTAAGATCCAACAAATTAACAGTTTTACTCCTAAAGTCATGTATTTAAATAAATCAATTTAAATAATATATTTTTAAGAGAACTCTAACCACGGTTATTGTATCAATTTTTTAACTATGTGTGTACTTTAAATCAATGGCCTTAGGTCATTGACCACATGATTGATGTGTGGGTGTATTGTTACACCTCTATTGTTCAGGTTGCAATTAACCAGTTCTGAAATCTCATGAAATTTTACACATAACACTGTGAATAAATATTATTTAAATGATTGACTTAAATAAATACATAAAAATTGTTGGCTACTGTTCTATTTCGACACTCAATAAAGGACTAGCAGACAGTGAATAACAGACCAGATCAAATTCCCATTTACTCATAATAGACTAAAGAAGATATAAGCCTGCAACATACACCATGAGAAATGAAACTTTTTTTTAAAAATGTTTTCTTAGTTAAGATTCTTCATAGATTAAACATTACTTTAGTTACACTGCGCAAATTAAATCTAAAGTCTTGTTGATGTATAAACTGACACACTGATAGAGGGACACATCTCAGCTGCTTTTAAAGTTGAGTGTAGACTAATTTCCAAATTTTAAACATTTAATTTAAAAAAAATGAGTGATAAAAGTTTCAGTGAAAACTTTTTCAGAAGCTTCCTTTAGTTGCTCACAACGTTACTCCAAAAGAGAAAAATACTCCCTGATATTGCCATTTGAAACGGATTAACAATTGCTATGCTTCTGTATGAGAAGTTAGATAATGAATTTCAGTGTATTTCTGTATACTTTAATAGGATTAGAATTAATATTTATTCTTTGTGTATTCTCTTTATTATTTATGGTCCTGTTGTTGATTGTATTGCAATATGTTGTAACACTGTCAAGGTTAGGGGGCTTCTGTTCACTGTTCTGCATGTTACATATATAAAACATCAATAGTTAAATAAATGAAAACAAGAAAACCGATTCAGTAATACAAGGAAGTCAGCATTCTTATGTTTTCTCCATGATGTACTCTCATGTGAGAAGATATGCATGCATTATTTTCATATGTTCTGTATGAGGGGAGGGTGTATGTATGATTGTTTTAAATAGATGGACTAATCACAGTAAGTGTTCCGTCTGTGGATTAGCACATAAATAATAATATAAATTATCTGTAGATAATCCCATCTTCTAATAAGTAGCATCATTAACCCAACGCCTACAGTCTGCATGCAAACATACAGCAGTACATTTCCCTTAACATTATCATGTACGCCATATCAGCTCAGCAGCAGAGGCGTGCAATACTGTAAATCTAAATTAAAATTACAAAGTGTGACAGTAAACTGATAAAATCTTCTACAAAGATATTGCTATTTAACCAGGTATAAATTCATTCATTCATTCATTAGCCTAACCGCTTAATCCGATTAAAGGTCGCGGGGAAGCTGGAGCCTACCCCAGCAGTCTTCATGTGAAAGGCAGGGTACACCCTGGACAGCTCACCAGTCCATCACAGGGCCCAGCTATGAATGTTTGTTTTAATGTTTAGAAAAGATAATTGTGCCAGCAAATTGATTTTTGTATCGAAAACAGTTTACTGAGCCATTTTTGAGTTAAACTGAGATATCCATTAACATATATTTAGTTTAGATTAAAACAAAATTTTTACATTGTGTGGTAATATTAAATTTTTTTTTCTCATTCAGAAGAAAAACATTACTTAATTTCCAACACTCAATGGGATTACATAATTATCTGAGTCAAACTAAAGTGAGAGTTTGACTGTCATTTTTGAACCACCACTCATGTGCCAGTATACATGCATCAGATGGTAAACAATTTAAGATGCAGGGGATCACTGTGCAGGTAATGCCAAATTAACTGAACAAACTTCATTTTTAAGTTACATGAAAAGTGGTTTGATTAGAGGATGCTGTGGTTATAAAATAAGGACTTGATGAGAAAAGCAACTCTCTGGAAATGCTTATCACAGAAACTTAATGAGCTGCTTTTTAGTTCCTGACATTTTCAACAGTCTTAAAAAACTAAACAAAATGTAAATTGAAGAGACTTTTTTTGCTAAGCTAAAATAAGCTAAGCTAAACTAAGCTAAGCTCATTTTTTATTAGTCCCACACAAGGAAATGCACAAGACTGCTGCAGCAAATGGATAGCATCACTCAGAGAAATCATAAATTATTCAATGAGAGGGTACAACAACAACAAAAAAACATTTTAAGTACAGTGAGAAAGGATATTTACAAATAGTTATGTTTCTGTCTAGACCCTAGTCATGCAGCTGGTAGGACGGACCCGCAAAACCTCTCCCTTGTGTAATTTGGATGGACCAGACTTTTGCCAAATGACTTATTCAGTGCACTAAGTGTGTCCAGAATGGGACTCTTGACTCCAGCGCTGCGGACAATTTAGCTTCCATCCTCCTCTCTCCTAGCTCAACTGGGTTGAGAAGGCACCCAGAGCGTTCCTTCTTAACTAGTCTGTTCTATCTTCCTGTCAGTGATGCTGGTACTCACACAGGCCACACCACATAGTATGGCTGATGCCACCACATAGTGGAAGGTCTTCAGTAGATACCCCTGTACTCCGAAAGACCTAAGTCATCTTAGCAGGAAGAGTCTGCTCTGTATCTGTCTCTGTATGTAAGATGTGTTTGTATTGGGTTACCAGTCTAATTTGTTATTCAGATAAACAGTCAGGTAGAAGCTTTCACCATCTCAATGTCTGTTCTCTGGTGCTGATTGTTGATGACCGGTTCACGTCTCTGCCATTCAGTAGTGGAAAATGGTAATGGGTTTGGACTCTCTTCCTGGAGAAGTGGCTTGGTGCCTGTCACAGTTTTGTGCCTAAAGGGGTAACTTAAGGTGGACATGTTAGACTTTTACTATCAGACACAACGTAATATTATCATAAGAAATCATACCAAGGTTATGGACACACTGCATCTGCTGCTCCTCTCCTTTCACCTCCACATGCCTTTTCAGAGCAGAACCGAACCGACGATGCCAAAGAGCATTGCTGGTTTGTCAGTGTATTTATCAGAAGAAACCTAGAGAAATTGTTCTTTTTAATTGACAGTTAGTCATATTGTATATACGTGCCCTTCATTAACTTTTTTGTTTCCTCTGTAACCAGGGCTTGAAATACCACGTGCATGCAAGTAAAACAGGAATGGTGAACTGTGCACTTGGTTTTGACTGTCGTGCACATTTCCAAGCAAGAAAACAGCTCGTAAGGTGCCGTGTTGCCAACTTAGTGAGTGTTGCAATATTTAGTGAGTATTTAGATTTCTTAAGCGACTATTTAAGCAACTAACAACAAATCTGGCAGCTGTTGTCCATGAGACCTCCACATGCCATTCCAGAGCAGGCCCAAGCTGACAATGCCAAAGAGAATTGCTGGTTTATTTCAGTAGATTGCACAATGCATTGTTGCTAACAAAGAGTGAAATAACTGTAGTGCCGAATAATGTAGGCAGTGATAGTTGCAGGGCTTCTCAATCTAAACAAGTTTAGATTTGTAAGCATTTTAACATTTACATTCAAAGTTCAGTTTTAGTTAAACGGTAATTAATGATTTTGTAATGTCATGTAAATGTGTTTACTAAAAGGCAACCTCTGCTTAGCTGGCTCAAGAAATGGCTAACTCAATCTGCCTGAAGCATTGTGAACTGAATTATTCTGAAGATGAAATATGGTGCAAATCCATACAAAAAACACTGAACAGTTAAGAATATTGGATGTAAAGAGTTAAACATGTATACAGAGAGAGAGAGAGTTCATTCATGTTTGAGGCAGAGATGAAAATGATAAGGTTACACTTCAGCCACTGCTAAATAATAGACATGAACACGCTGGAAGGGAAAAATTATCTTTAATGGTTATATAAAGCAATAAATGTTATTCTTCTTGTGTTTCTTAGCTGAATCAGCGACGTTTCAACCAGTGTGTTTTCTAGCGTGAAGTGAAACTCTGCTGCAACATCTCATCGCGTCCCTGATGTAAAAGATGTATAGTGAAGTTTCTCAGCCTCAGGATGCTGCTGTGCACCAGCGGCTCAAGAAATACACATGATATATGTCACTGTATCATCAAAAAAGTACAGAACACAGAGTTTTAGGGTCAGAAAGTTACATAATGTGCCTTTAATATGGGAACCAACTACAGCTTCAGTTCACACATCAGCAACTCTATCAACAAACAGTTGATAAAGTTATGAAACAGTGACAAAAAAAACAGTTTTTTAGCTGTTGGTGTGTGAAATGTTGCTGTAAAACAAAACTGCATTGTGCAAAGCTTGAAACCAAAGCTGGTACTGAAACCGCAGTATCTCGGTCCATGGGTGCTTCAGGCAAGTTTCAGGCTCAGGAGTATGCAGAACAAAATAAGTTTGAAGAGCACAGCTTTTAGGTTTGCAAATTCTTTCTCTCTTTAAAGGAGAGTTTAATCCAGCTTTAGAAACTATGATGTATTTCAGAAAATGTTTACAAAGATAACACACCAAATGATACATAAGGTGAATTTTTCACAGTAATTTTTATGACATTAGAAAAATCAGATGAGTTGCCTCTTGCCCGTCATTGGAAAAAATTTAGTTTAAAACATTTTGTGGATGCAGTTGGTTCATATTTGTTTGTTATGTAAGAAATTTTACCCTCTACTGTCCTGTTGTTCAAATAGAAAAGGTATTGCATGTGCACTGTTGCTCTTTCCATCAAATCTAGGGGATATAGCGGAATAATTCTGTGAAGAACATTTATGAAAAAGTATTTATATCTGCATGACAGACCATCTTCAGCAGATGAATCAAGTCTGCATAATTACTTATCCCTGTAGCTCATGACTGTCCTTTCAGTAGGAAAGCATGATTGGAAAACAACAGAAACACTAAACTTGCTGGCAGAAAAATTCATTGTAAGCTCATAAATAATTAAATTTTGTTTTTATTCTCATTGAAAATCAGGAACATTTTTGAGTGACTGGATATGGTATTTTCATTTTCTTAAAAATATTTTTAATGAAGCAGCACTTTGTTGAAGTTTTCCCGCCAACAATCTCGTTCCTACCGTTCACCAATCTGCCAGGCCACAGCTCTGTCTGTCAGCCTCAGCTGCTCTGGCCCTTGGGAGGACTCATGCAGACCAGTTGATTAAAAATCACTTAGTGGAGAACACAAACAAAGCTCTCAGCCCTTGGCTTGCCCATGGGATAAATATGGGGTTAGGGGAGGAGTAGGTTATATGAACTGCAAGATTAATAGAAGGAAGAGGAGAAAAGATACTTAAAAGGTTAAGTTTGACTTAGAAAGGCTTAACTCGGAACACTTTAAATTGATATAATTATCAAAATATTGTAAAACAAAGAATAATACTGATGAAAAAAGAGTGAAAAGGTTTACATTTACATGGCTTGACAAAACAAATTGCTTTTCATTTTGCAGTCAAATAATGAAATTCAAATCATATAAAATAAATTAAACAAAAAATAGGAAACACTAAAAGCAGGAAATCTTACTCCAAAGAATATTATAAGAGGGCATGTTTGGGATGTTTTAGTAGACTTGGCATGGCTATTTCCAGTCATTTGATTCTTCATCTTGTTCTTCATCTGTAGATTAATGTTGCACCCAACATTACTCCATATTGGATTCTAAATAGTTCAGAACAAAGGAGAGCATTCTTCTGGGGAGAATATTCTTCAAAAAATTCAATTTTATTACTTGTGTGGCCTCAGATGGTTTAAATTCCTGATTTGCTAAGGATAAGGAGCTGTGCACTATTCTGTGTTACACTAGTCAGGAAGCTTCGAGGACCATTAACTAAGAAAACCTTTAACAAACGCTACTTTCTCAAGCATTGTTTAACTTCAGGGCCAGGCATTCATGTTTGAGCTAGAATCAGATCCAGAACATGAAGGTATGGAGCATAACAAACCACAGCTACAAAGATTACAGTAGGATGTCTCTGCTAGGCAATTATGCTCATTACCTGCAACTAACTCTGTAACTTGAGTTTATGTTATCTGTTAGAACTGAAATCCCAATGAAGTTTCTTGGTACACAACATCCTTAGTAACTATGTTTTGTATGAGTAACTGTGCTTTTAAACTGTTGTAGAAGTAAAAATGGATACCTCTGGTTGAACCTATCAACACAAAGTACTTTAAACCCCCTCAGTTGTCTTTTCACTAGTTGTATCCATAGCGTTTGTATTAAATTCCATAATAACACAAATATATGATACAATTAAACTTACCACTTACAGTTCATACTAATGCTGTTTTGAACAGCATTGACTTTTCGCTACAGTTATGCTACAAAGCCAGCGGCTTATTGACTCTTGTTGAGTCTTGTTAATGAAGAAGCCATCTGGGAAGTGTAGTTCACATGTCAAGACAATTTTGAGACTGTTGCTGGCCAATATGAATAAGCTACACTGACTGATCCAAGATTGCTGGAACACAATGGATGCTAAAAAGGGTAAAAAAAAAAAAAAATCCCTGCAAACCAAAAAGTCTGTTTTCCTGTAGAAGTCTCTGAAACTAATACGTGACATGCTCCGGCAATTCATGATGAATTACTTGTTACTGCCTGGTGCAAAAACTTTCCTGTCTTAAATATGTGCTCTAGCTGGGTTGTGCTGTGATAATCCTGGCTAATTTCTTTATCAGCTTATATTTTAAACTCACACTTGCACATCTTTACCAGATCCTAGTGGTCTCAGGTTGATCATATTTCTGTCAAGGCTTTTCCTGAATTTTTCTGTGTCTGACCAGGTCTCCTCTCACCCTTATGTTTTGGTTGTGTTGACCCACAATGCTATGCGCTAAACCAACAGTGCACTTTGCTTAGTGTTCCACCTTCTGTATTTGGTCCACTTTAAATGGACTAAGACCTGCACTTGTAGGAAGACCGAGTCTGGTTCATCAATCCAGATTTAAAAAAATTGTGCATTTGCAATCCCACAAATGAAGCAGACTCTCCAAGCAAACAGGTTTTATCTGAATCAACAAGGCTGGTGTGAATGTACCCACAGATTCACATATAACTTGGGAAGCTGATGCTGCATTTTTACATTATTACATGCATCACACTATCTAATCCCTTCTTCAAAATAGTCTCACTATATTATCTTGATTGTTTTTTGGGGGTTTTTTCAAAATGCAAGCATAGTTATTATTGGACATCCAAACTGCAACACCATCTATCCAGCAACGATTTTCAACACAAACACAACACTATTGTTTCAGCATGTTTGCTGGATAAGTAAAACCACAGTAGTTCCACACAGAAGTGGCACATCAAGTTATTGACACCCTGTAGCCATTACTGTGTGACACAGTCAAAACATGTTTCACCACAGCAGAGCCACAGGAGGCAGGAACAGAAACTAGATGTGTCAACACATGATGACCGTTTACTGGTTTGATCACACTGTGATACAATTGACAGTAATTAGTGAGCACATAGGAACACCCTCACAAACATAGTAGGAATACACATTCACCCTAACACACATGCACACACAAACACAGCTGTCACTGACAAGGGAAGGCCAGCAAGGCTCCAACGGTTTATTGGCCTTCATTACCAGATGGTTGTTCCAACTCTTCCAACAGTTCTCTTGACACACACGCACACACACACATTTTATATGTATAAAATACATGTGCTTTATTTAAAAATATAGATTGATTGATATATCAATCCATAAATTGATATATACATTGATCTAAATATATGCTGTTTACAGGAACATGTCTATAGATTGATATTTTGATCTACATAGATAGATAGATAGATAGATAGATAGATAGATAGATAGATAGATAGATAGATAGATAGATAGATAGAGACAAAGCTTAAAGTGGCTCTATTGTGCACATTTCAATCGAAATAGCATGATAGAGCCCCTTTAAAATCATTAATATCACGTTTTCCAAGTTCTTCACTTTGTCCTTGAGCACACACATTACTTTGTTTAACAAGATTTTTAAAGAAAATTCATCACAACTGCAAAAACCTTGACCTCCACGATCCATACATGGTTGACTGTCATGAAGTTAGAAAAAAAGACTTGAAAGTGTCAGAATTTTATTGATTCATCGTATGCATCAATGTGGATGGGTCACCTGGGAATATCCAACAGTGACCTGCTTAAACTTGAGAAGGTGAGATTCCTCAGGAGGAAAGTTGAAAGCGAAACTAAAAGTGAATAGTAAAAAATTGACGCAAAAACAAACAATTACAGGGAGATAACAGGTAGTTGAAGTGAGGGGAAAAAAGAAACAATAAACATGGAAGTCTCCCATGCTGCAGGCGCAAAGTCACCCTCCCCAGTATCCCCACTGGGGCCGTTAAGGGTCAACTGAGAGCTAAGAGGCCCATTAGTGTCCACTACATTGCCTGTTCAGATGACTGGAGAAAGGATGAGAGAGACACAGTTGTGTTTGGTGAATTATACATACATTCACGCACCTCCCCCACACACAGGTTAGTCCACGCCTCTCTCTTATGTCAACTCTTCCTCCTGCTGTGTTGAGTCTCTGTCTTATTTTTGCTGACCTGTATATAGAGGGGTTGACAGAGGTGAGCACACAATCTCCTGACGCTCAAACACAGAGAATTGGATCACCTCTGGGATGACCTTCTCGGAGTGACGGCTTCCCTATCTGCACCTTGTGCTGTCTCGGGAACCATCCAGGGCAGACTTTAACCCCTGTTTGGCCCCCGGGTTATTGGCTCCTCTGCCTCTGCTGCCGGGCAACATGACAACCTATACAAGCCCCTGTCAAACATATGACTGACATTTCTCCGCCCACCACCACCAACATTCACACCTGCCCCATCAAATTACCCCAAAACCCAGACAGATATCTTGGCTCCCCATTTTCTCTCTTATCATCTTCCATATACTGCTCATGCACTTCTGTGGATTTATTCTGTCAGATGACATAAAGCTGGCTAAGTTTTTTTTAAGAGTTTCATTTTCTTTTGACTACATGAAAGTAGTGGGAGTCAAACCAAGGGCACGAAATGGGTTGTCTTCAAATGAAGGGAGCAGGTTATGTGGTGACTACATCAGAGCAAATGCATTTCATGCTGTTTAGTCACTTCTACTTAGTCCATCTTAACTGGGATTGATTTTGTTAGTGCTGCAAGGCAGTCTGATCACGCACTACTCTTCATAAACCACAATGTGTCCCATGCCTTTGCTGTACTTCTGGTGGAGACCGGCTCACACATAAACACAAACAAGTCACAAACACACGTAGAGAAAACCCATACACAAACACAAAAAGAGGGCCCCCGCTGTGCGCAAAAGAGCTACATCGACAGTGGCCTAGATAAACACAATACACACAAAAGAGTCACCCCATGAAAATAACCCTCCATCTAAGCATCACTGCACTTATCTACTCATAAACATAGGGATAAATCAATTCAGTGAGAAACACATTTTTTTTCTCTCATTTGAAATTACAGCTGCGGGACCAAAGCTAGCATGATAGCATAGGTCAAATTCACTAACCTCTTCTCTCCATGGCAACAGTGTTGCTCTTACAAAAAAAAAAAAAGGCTCTGTGTGGTTTGCAGAAGTCATTGAGAGAGGTTTTTTTGTGCCTGTGTGTGTGTTTGTGTGCACCATGGCTGGTGTGTCTTATGTGCTGTACAAGCACGTAAGAACGCATACACGTGTATTTGTCCTTATGAAGGTATACTGTATCTGACTATCTGTGCCTGAAGAGCGTGAGTAAGCGCGAAAAGACAAGCCTGATATCACAGCGTCTGTATTAGCATTGCAACGTTTCACCGCTTTGTTTTACTCTGACCTGTATAATCAGTGTCACATTAGCAACACAACAAATCAAACGCTGCAAGTCCCCTCCTCTGCAACCTTTCACACACACACACAAACCCAGACACACATACACTTACATGCAACACCACATGTCTTCCTTCATGATCCCAGCTGGCCAGCATACTGTGTCAAACAGATGTTAATTAATATGATAACTAATACTTATTACAAAACATAGAAACCTCCAAAACCACTAATTTAATTTGGGCTTATTCTGAAGCAAAAAGATGAAACAAAGCAAAACCATCTCATCTTTCTCCATGAATATGAAAACAATCAATAAATAGTTGAATGTATCTATATCTTACATTTAAGAGCATGGTTAAATGCAAACATAGCACAGAGATATTTTTTTAAAAAGAAGCAAAAGGAGCCCAATTTCTTTTTCATACCAAAATTAGCCCTAATGACTTTTCCCCAGATTTCTTACGCTGGAGATTTTAATCAAAATATTAATTAAAAATCTACCTACTAAAAATTAGATCTAACTTTTTAGTTATCTATAAATGCTCTCTAAGAAAAAGTAATATTTTCTTGGTTAGTTTTTTTTTCTCTTTTACTGTGTATAATTTTGGTTTCATTGATCAGTTTAATCTGAGTGAAATTACTGCTGCATCTTTTTTGTTACTGTTTTGACCCAAAACATTGAGGTAAAAAGGCAAGTTTCCAATTAAACATGCATGTTGTACAATAAAACAGTTCTGAATATCTAGAAGTGAAAGTGATAGTATGATGTATTTTGTGTGTGTGTGTGTGTGTTTTTTTCTGTTGCTTAAAATTACTAAAGACCAGGACAAAAAAAAGAGACATAAAAGAACCGTCAGTCACACTAAAACCTCAGTGACAAATTAATAACTGCATGGAAGACTGTTAAAATAAAAAAAAGTACGTATTTCCATTTAAGATCAGCAGCAAAGCAGATTCTTGTCCTCGTCTACAAGCAGAAAAATCAGCATCCGCTTTGCTCCTTCTACTGTAAACCCTCCAGCCTTGAAAAAGTATGAGAAGAAAATAGGGAATGAGGAAGGAAGAAATTTAGAAGTGGGGGGAAAAAAGAGGAAGAAAAGGAGAGAAGACAGACAGAGACAGATGGGCAAAAAGACAAGTGCGGAAAGACAGACGGGAGGAGGGAGCTGAAAGGAGAAGGAGAGGAGATAGAGGGATATTTTGAGGAAGGAGAAGGAGGTGTACTGTAGGAGATCCAGCTGACATTAACGGGTGAGTTTATGAGATGTGATGATTAGCCAAATCCTGCTAATCAATGACACATTCACATGGGTTCCTGCTCTGTTGCTAAACACTAATTGGTCTATTCTGCAGCAAATAGGGAGATGCTGTTTCCCACTTCACTGTAAGCAATGCAAGCTGACACCGGGGCACATGTGAACGCACAAACACACACACGCGTGTCAAATCTTACTTGTATGCACATACTGTACATCTGTAGCGGATTCTAGTACATAAAAGGTCAAATTGAGACTGATTCAATTTGAAAGTGGATGAGGAGCAGAAGATCCTGCTCGACTACCACTAACAATAAGGAGAGAATGGGATCCTAAAGCGGGCCAGTTGAACCAGCAGAATGGGAGGAGGAAGAGGTGGAGGGGAGGCTGGAGAAGGAGTCCTAAATTCAATTTCACTTTGTTGAGTATTTAGATAATGTCTCCTAATGTAATGCCAGGTTGTGAGTGGATCCACAGTATAGCGGCAACAGTCATTAATCACAATGCAGCAGCAGCGCCACCAACATCTGAGCAGAGGCACTGCCTCACTGCAAGCTGAAACCAATTCACCTTCAGGATGGATAATAAGGCTACACCTGCATCTATAATACAAGCACATAAACATTAAATTAGCAGATTCAGAAGTGAATCTACCACTCATACACATAAGACTTGTGCACTGAAGTGTACACACAATCAGTCCTCCAAATGAAAAATTTAAGCTTACTAACTATACAAACATGTATGCAAAATGTATTTAAAATGATATGTGCTACATATAAAACAAGTAGGGATATTTTATTATTCATACATATGCTGTCAAACACCCTTATATTGTTTTAATTTAGCTTCCCTGTCACATTTTGACTTATGTATGACCTATATCTAGTTGTTTTTACTGATGCTTCATGTAGTTTTTACAATAAATTCAATTAGGCTGCATCCATTTTTTGTCTTTGCATTAGCTACATCAGTATTTAAGTTTCTAGATTGCATTAGAGGATACAGCGTCTAACTGAACGTATAAGGCCATAAGTATGTTTTCTTCTAAACTAATTCAAGTCAGTCAATTTGAAGGAACATGATATTTTACAAGGCTTTAATTAAATCATGTGGTTGGAATTATTTGGACTTAAATAACCAAAACCTACCTAAAAAAATGCTCCAATTAACAACAGTATATTTCATATAGCTGAATATGCAAATATTATGTTAGTAGATTAAAAGAAAAAAGTCAGAGAACAACCAGATATACTACTTATAACAAAATTCCAACTATTTATCATTTTTTGCTTCTGTTTTGCTTCTAGTTATTAGGCGAGTATCTTTGTGTTTTTAAAAGAAAAAAACTAGATAAAAATGCATTATGTGATGCCACTTTTGGAACCTTTTAGTCATTTGCCAAAAATACAAAACAAAAAAGATAAAATTACCATTTGTTCCAATACAATCATATATAGTTACAACAAAACCCTTCGCCCTATTGTCCTAGTATTTTCACTCTTTTAAAATATACACACCCCGGCATAAATACAGACACCTACAGCACAATGAGCATGGTCAGTGCGGGGTGTATTCCTCTTTCAGAGAGTGCCGGTGGTTAACGGTGCTTTGCGTTGAAGAGGAGGACAAGAGGAGGGTTCACTCCAACACATGACTGTAACAACCTAAATATTAGCGCAGGGACTCTCCCTCTCCCACTCTGTGAGTGTGCCTCAGTAGTGTGTCTGTAAATGTGTGTGTGTGTGTGTGTGTGTGTGTGTGTGTGTGTGTGTGTGTGGATGTAATTATGTGCAGAGGAGAGGCTGTTTGGGGTAAATAGAGTTGCAATTATTCTTTTAACCTGTTGGATTGTCAGCCCCACTAACACACAGGGCCAGGACAAGACAGAAAGCAGAGACAGACTGATAAGTGCAGTATTTAGCAACAAAACGGTGGCACACTTTTCACTGAAAATTAAGTGCCAACAATTTTTTTTTTAGATCTGTACATTTAGAGATTTGACTTTTATTTTTTTTTGTTTGGTACATATGGGGTTTATGCATTACATACATTGAAAAGAAATAAATCCAACCCAATATCAATTCCTTCATTTAAAAAAAGACAACTGTAGAAAGACTGAAGAGCAAAGCCCTAAGTGAATGCATTACTAGTTCCTGTTATTTCAAAACCGCTTTGGGTGTACAACTAATGTTTAAAGCAGGTGCAAACATTACGGCGAAAAGTGACAGCTGCGGCGTGTGAAGACCTGAAACACTGAGCTGATTTAATATGTGATTTACTTACTGTTGACAGCTGTTTCACCGGGCTGAAGTGTAATGCACCATCAGCAGCAAATGGAGAACCCCATTCAGCACCAATACGGTCGCATTAGAGCCAAGAGTACATTTTATTTTTCCTCAATACCTTCTAAATGGTTTCATTGCCAAATACATGACAAGCTTTTGAATTATTACATTTTCCTGTAAAGATTTCAAGTGGGAGGAAAGAGTCATTCAACCCTTGTGGTGAATATATTCACTGCATTTAGTGCAAATTACACACTATTTGGTAGATAAATATTAAAAATAAATCTTATTAATCACACTACTTTAAATGTACAGATCCCATGTAGGTTAAATAAAGATAGATGAATATGTTTTTAATCAGCTGTTCAGTTTTGGATGAGACATCATGATATCAAACACTGCATACAGGAATAAAACAACAGTTTACCCATTCCCACTCTTTTACACTTTCGCACACACACAACATGCAAATAATGTTATCAGCTCAGATCACAGACTCAGCCCATCTAGACTGCATGTCACAATAA
>NC_136613.1:16126012-16371012 GCF_933228915.1 Telmatherina bonti
CCTTAGTATCAGGCCGAGCCATCATTTCACCAACTATGTTTTGAGACAGCTTGATCATATTGATGAGTCAATTTAGGATGCATGTGAACGACGCGTCAATTTAGGATGCATGGGAACGACCGGGTTTTAACTGAGAGCAATGATGCCACTTACTCCAGCAATCTGTCCCCCAGCCAACATTAGCTGGGTCTGAGGCAATACACTCTGCTGTACGGAGGACGGAAGAGCACCCGAGTCTTCCGACTTTGACTAATGAAGGTAGAGCAGAAAGGGAGACTTAAAAGAAACCTTCCATGCAACTGGATCCTAATTCCATGTATCCATGTTATCATAAAAATAAGAACAAGACACTGATTATTTAAATTTAAAAAAGGCAAATGAATATTCAATTAAAAAATTAATAACTCAAATAAAATAGCAAATTTTTAATTAGCAAATCAAATTTTTGTGCTACCTTGGTGGCTTTTTCAGAGCCCACCTTCAGTCTTTAAGCAGTGAGAAGAATTTGAATTAAAAAGGCAGAGATAAAGTGGATATTCAAATATGCTGCAGCCTTCAGAGACAAGGAAAGTGAAGTGAAGGGAGGGGAGAGTTGAGATGCTAATTAAAATAACTGTTATGCAGTGCATGTAAATTCTGCATAGATTTGCATATTCTCAGCCATCTGTTTCCGAGCAACCGCAGAGCAGCTAATTAGCATACAGGGTTGATTAATCTGCCTTGTTGCCAGGCGACACTGTGAGAGCCTGGCTCATTTAAATGAACTCTCTCTGCTTGTGAATGTTTGCGTGCCGATGAGCTCTCTTCAAACTTCATAGCTTGTTTCAATGTAAAGCTAAAATTATGCAAAAACATGAGCAGTTGCATGTCTGCTCTGTCCACAAAAACAGAAAAACAAGAAGTTGCTTGGGGTAAAGTATGTGATGTGTATGCATGCATGCATGCATGCATGGATAATGTGGTACCTGTTGGAGGAGGGCTTGTGCATGTGCGTTAGCGATTGTGGTTGGCACTGTCTGCCTCGTAAAGTCCAATCCATTCATTTGGATTCCTGAGGACAGAAATAGAGCTAATGAACAGAACTGACAAACAAAAAAAACAATGTTCTTTGATAGTTTAACAAATAAAACAATAAATAGTTATTAACGGCTGACAAAAGAGGAACACGAGACTGAATGCACAGTAGAGGTGTAAACATTAGAAGCAAAACAGTTTCTTAAGCAGCATCAACCATGAATAAATATGTTCACACTGAGTTTGATTGTTAACGTCACAAAATTCAGCAAAAGCAAAAGACAAGGCAACTGTTCCACGAGGATCCATTTCAAAGACTGCAAAAAGCTTTTTGGTTAAAATAAGTTTAAAAGATTGATAGCAGTGAAGTTTCTGGTTTGTGTTCCAACAATGTCAAATAAAGACTGCTGGCTTTGATTTGAAACCTGTTGAATGACGCGTTCAACACATCCAGATTTCAGCCTGGCAATAACGGGGAAAAAAACAAAGGACCTGAATATCACTCACCGGTGTTCCCGTCACCGCTTTCCATTGCACATTTAGTAGTTTCTGACTGATTATTCACTTTAGCATCTGAAAGAGCCAAACAGACACATTGTGAGATACACATATGCTCGCTGTTGCTAAAACCTGACAGGACTGTAATGTTTTGAGGTGTGCTCTCACTTTGACGTTACCATTTAGCAAAAGAATTGACACATTGAATTACTCAGAGAAACAGAAATATTACAGCAAACATGTAATGTAAAACTGATTAAAAAATCTAATTAAATGACATTTAATGTAAATACCCTACACGGTCCTTTCCTCTTGCAAAAAAAAAAAAAAAAAACCCATCACGAAAACCCAGCAAAGCTCTATCGCAGCCTCATCAAAAACTCACCCATTCTTGCTCCACCTGTATTTTCCAGCATGGCTGCTGATCTTATCAAGTCCGACTGCCTTAGCCGGGCAAACCCACTGACAGGGTGTCTAACACTCACTTCCTCCTCCCTATCTTCACTCTCCACTGGTCAGCGCAGGCACAGTTCAATACACACACAGACACGGGGTTAGTGTCCACCACACGGTCTGTTGAACAACACTGGGATATACACACTGGGAAAGCCAACAGGGTTTAGGCAAACAGCTCTCTTTGCCCCCTCTTTTCTTTCCTTATAGCTCTGCCCCTTTCTCTTGTACTGTGCCGACTTCTCTCTCTCTCTCTCTCTCTCTCTCTAAGATTCTCTGTACTTCTGAAAAAAAAAAAAAAATCACCCTCTCCCCCTCTTGCTGGAATGAAACAAACGACAAGTGCAGCTGGCAGCCTCACTGCCCTCCACACCCACCCCTCCAACTCTATAATGAAGTATAATCAGTATTCAGCTGATTAAAGCCGTATGCAAATCTGCCCCTGCCTCGTTAGCAATGCAAGGCTTTGAAGTCCTGCGAGCAACGCATTTCACACCGGGCTCTGAAAGCTTTCTGCATAATTTAAACCCCTATAAATATTTATCAGCTCATTAGCATATTAATTGGATGGCTTTTGGAGGACGATAAAAAAACAGGGGAATAAGGACGACAGAGACGGGGAAAAAAGTGCTCAAACTAGCACTTGGTGCAGCAGAGGGAGGGGAGGCAGCACCACAAGACCAATTACTGTGTGAGCGCGGACCTAAAAAGTAATTAGCTAAGAGCAGGTAAAGGGCTGCAGATATCCCAGAATGCAGTGGGAGTCTGTCAGCAGGGGTCTAGGCATGTTAGCTAGGTGAACTGCATTAATAAAGTGGCTCTGACTACTCGATCAGAACATGTCCAGGAGTCATGGAGACTGGGGCAAACGGCTAAAAAGGAAGGGGTTTGGGTCTGAGTGGGAACAAGGAGGGGGGGGGGGGGGGGGGGGCTCGCTCAATCGGAAATAAATAACTCTACATTAATCCACCACAAGCCTGTCATTACTGCAAGACCCCCTGTGGCTAAAGCATTCCACAGCAAGTGACTGCAGAAAGTGGGTGGCTGGCTGTTGCCATCTATGTTTATGAAGTGTATTAACATATTTAGATTAGCTTTACATTCCATTAGTGTTTCATTTTGGGGCCTTTTAAATTCATTTTCTGCGTGTACTGGGAGTTAATACAGCAGGAAAACAGCCTAGTTATGGGGCTGCACAGGTGTCCAGTGAATCAGAATGACTTGAGTGGAATGCACGGCTGTATTTTGGTCTACAGGGGAAGGGGCTTACCAACTAAATCCACAACAACTGCTCCTGGCTAGAGCTCAAATGAACCTCTGCACTTATCCCACTGCTCAACAAAAAGCATTTACATACTGACTGACCAAATCAAACAATGCTAAGAGGGTGTTAATACGTAAATACTAAATAGTAGACTTGCCGGCAGTGTATAAGGAGAGACTGGTGTGTTGCTTTTTTTGTTTTGTTTTTTTAACCCTTCCCATTCCTTAAACCTCGATTATTACTACTTCGCTACTTCTGTGCTTCTTTATAGAACCTGGAAACTTGCAGCCACCATAGATGGCTGTAGTTAACATTTACCATTTCCATACTACATGTAAAATAATCTACAAGATGTTATCTTGACAAGGAGTGCCTGAAAAGTCAAGAAACTTATCAACTTCCTGACTTCAAGCAAATGAGAAAACAACAAAAAAAAAGGAAAGAATGCAAAGGCAGATATCAGCAGCACCCTTCAACACATGTAGTTACTTGGTTGAATGGTTTGCAAAGCCTTGCCGTGGAACAATGCATTATACAAATATCCTGCAAAGAGAATTTCAAACCGCTATCTCATTAGCGCTGTAATATGGGAAGGCTGGCTGAATACAGCAGAAACGTTAATGTGTGCTTAGAGATTCAACATGAGACAGAGCAAAACCTAATTAGCACATCCTTATTCCACCCTGCTACCTATATTCGTGTTAAACACAGAATGCACAAAGACCACTTTTTCTGGGTCAGTTTTAGCACAGAGTACATCTATAAAATACTTATGATGTTTGGTCAAGGCAGATTATCTTTCAGTTTGAAGCAATTAACCTGGTAGGTGAAAAATCCCCAGATAAATCCAGCATTTATATCAATATTCAAACTATTTAAAACGGATTTAAATAGCAGCCAGTGCATCAAACCAAAACAGTCTAACAAAAGAGAGCAGAATCTGCAACACTGGGCTGAGCACACAAATGAGCAAAGATACTGGATGCAGTGTAATTTGATGAACAGTAATGGGGCTAACACCTCTGTAAGCTACTGTGGTATCTCTCTTGGGTGGTCATTAAGGGGCTGTATATAGACGAGGTAGAAAATTCAATCTAACCAAATTAAAGTGTGGTTTCTCAGGGATGACAAGGAGGAATATTCAACTACCACCACAAAGCATATGCAAGGGTTAGCCACATGATTCAGTGCTACAGTTTGGTGCAGACAGCACTGATTCACATCTACTCTCATCAGCTGGGAGATAATATTTGCATAAACTTCTAGTTATTTATAGGGCATACAAAATACTGCACCTTTTCAGCTCCTAAAAAGAATGTTGACTGTTTACTCCACAACTCTCCACATTTAATCTATTAAAAAGGGCACATTATTGTGACTGAAACAAAATTCTAAATAGTCTGAATATTTTCCAGCTAAAGCCTCCGTCTTCACAATGAGTGCTGTGTTTTAAAACTGCTATACCCTGTTAGTAGCTAAAAACGGTTTAATGAAATACTTGCAAATGTTTATTAGTGATCTTAATTATGGCAGACACATGACAGCTATCAGGGACAACATGGTAATTGTTGCCTGGTGAATGCAACAACTTGTAGGTCATCTGTGGCCTTCTTATAAAAGATCATCTCCTGCACCTACGTTGCAAACAGGTTTGATCTCTGTTTGTATTTCTCAAACCATGTTTTCTTTTCTTTCTCTAGAAGTAATAATAAGACTAATATCCATTTGATGTCGATCATCTTATATATATTTTTTTTTTAAAACAAGTAATGGTCACTCTTGGTCAAATGTTTGATGTGTATTGCAGTATCCATTATCTGACAGTCTTGCATAGAATAGTTTAGTCAAAAATGAATCACTTGAGCACAAATCCCCAGAAACAAGCAGTTAAAGTCCTGAAAACACCACTAAACTCTTACATTTTTCTTCCTCCAGAATGAAAAGACTTGTCTGACTGGAGCCTTCATGGAGGCCCTCTCAGTATTTTGAGATGGCATGTCCTGAATTTATTACAGTGGGTGATGCATTATTCATAGCAACTGTGTTTACATCGATGAATATTCATGATGGAACTACAAGGCTGGAATGAGGGTGGAACTGTAAAACTGATTAAATGAGAAAAGTAGCTTTAGTGTGACAGAAATATTTCTCATCTGTTCTTTAAGGAGCCTAGCTTAATAAACTGGCTTTTTTTTTTTACATAAATGAGCATACTTCCAAGCAGGTGACGTATGTTAAAACACTGATAAAACTAACATTTAAAGTGTATATGTATGAAATAAATTTCCACACGTTCTTTTTCTCAGATATCATTAAAACAATACATGTAAGTTGGTATCATAATTATCTAATGTCACATAAAATATTATTTGTAATATGATGGCATTGTTTAATAGGAAGAGTTACTTGAGATTGAACAATTAAGACTATAAACAAAGTATGAAACATGCACCACATGGTTTCTAGATTCAATCAAAAATAGTTTGACATGAAACAGATCTTCCAAATTAAAAAATAATTACAACGTTGTTTAATAGTAATAATAATAATAGTAATATTATTTTGCTGTAATGTACAAAAAAGGCCAAATTTAAATCAAAATTCTGTCTTGGGTTTTAATAATAGTATTCCTTGCAATTTACCTCTCAAACTCTACAAGAGAAAGAGAATCCATTTTAGCCAATAAGTTATTTCTTAAGAAAATACACCTGGTTAGTTACATGACCTTTAATAACAGGTGTCCGTGGATGTTCACATCCAATTGAGAAAGTAAAAATTATTCAAATTATCAAAGATAATAGTCCCACTTGAGTGCTTCCCGAAAAACTTTGCACTGTTATTGCAGTACAATTATTTTTATTTGAGACACTTACACTCATTCGAAACAATTATTCAGATGATTTCAATTCAGCCTTGAAAACCAGATGACCCTTTTTCATCACTATTTATGTTAGTTTTCTTTCTTCTACAGTCTAGAAACACCATCTTCTTTCAGAATAGGACCTAATGATGTAACCAGCACAGGCAGCACATATTTGACATATAGTTTTAAGCATGCATAAATAAATTAATTAATCAATCAATAAATAAATGAATAAAGATGCCAGCCAAAGTTACAAATACTATCTTAAATCAACAATGGCATACAATAAAACCACTATTAGAAAGATAATTATCGTGTAATACTTTGTTGTGGTAAACAAAGTTTCTACTATAGACGTGCATTTCTTTTTCTTTATAACCAACTGAATGCAAAATGTGGAAGATAATGGAGTAAAACGGTGCCATCAAGCTGAGTCTTGCCCGGCTATGAAACCGGCGGAGAGAATAATAACAATGCCCTGCCTGTTATTACTGTGGCCTTCCGGAAGTGGGCCTCACCACCCCTCCCTGTGCCTGGGGGGGTACACAGGTACAATCTTTGAATTCAGCACAGTCGCACAAAGTCTAAACAACATCCACAAAGTATGGCAAAAAGGCAGAAACCAAGATTCCCAAAATAAACCCACTTAAAGCTAGATGACTAATAAAAAGAGACAATGCATTCAGATAAATTATACACCGTCGTCAACTGATTATTAGTTCACCAGACAACAGTATCACACCGATGCCAGGATACTCCCACCTTAACAGGACAAAAAAAAAGTACTCTGTCCAACTTTCCAAGTGTACGTGTACCTAAAGAAAACAAGCTCTTCCCAGCAACTTTCACATCGTTTTCAGCAGCCAAACACAAACAATCCCAGTCAATCTAATAACCGTAAACATAAAGTTAGCTATAAAACTGGACCAAGTTGTAGCCAGTTAGCTGTTCGGGGAAACGACCGTTTTCCGTTTGAATTTATTTTTTAAAGCGTCTGTTGTGTTTACGGCCGTTTTTAAGCAGCGCAGGACGAGCTTCTCGGCGCTGGATGGGATATGCTGAACTCCGCACTCTGGCCGAGGGAGGCCTGCATGAATAACACAACAGGCTGCTGTGGCTCCGCTGCGCCGAGCACAAAAGGCTGAGAGAAAATCCTCCGCTCCAAAAATCCCGTGGATCTGGGGCACACCGAGCTGACACCGTGGGTTTAACGAAAGCGGGGGGGGCTGTTGTGGTGTTTGGATGAATAACCTCACAAACAGTGCTAGAAAACACCAGAGCTTAACCACTGCCCAGCTGGTGAAAAATGAATATGCAAACCTCTCCCAAAAGCCTCGGTGTGCATCAACACAAAGCCAGGCGTTAGCAAGAGAGCTAACGCTAGCTAGCTAGCATCCTCTTTTCAATCAAACTGCGTTCATGATATAAATATGCGTTTCATATCAAACAGAGGAACGATGGCGATTACTAATAAAATATGCTAAATTGTATTTGTCGACAGAGGTATGAATATGTAGCGACGTACAGCCGTCTGATCACACAAAGGGGGGAGGCATGTTTCCATGTAATTTGCCGTCGCACTGCAACAGCTCGTTTCCTCCTCTGTCAAATTACAGTTGGCTAGCTTTCTGCAAACTAAAGCGACGCTTAATATCATCCTCATCAGCCAGTCACTCTGCCTTTCATAAGTATTCTGTTATCATAAATTGTGAGTAACACAGTTTGAATATGAGTATGAATATGTAAAATGCTGTAATCATTACCTGGTCCCGAACTCTCATCTTGACTCGCTGCTCCTCCGTCCGCCATTTTGAATATTTAACCCGAAATCCCAGCCCTGAGCTTGCCACACACACAGACACAAACACACACACACACACACACACACACACACACACACAAAACTGAGCACACAAGAATGGAAGGTGTTCGTGGTTTTTATTTACATACTTAAAAAAAAAAAATCTGTCACTATAAATTTTAATTGAGAAAAGCACGTGGCAGGAAACATTAAGCCGAATTATTATTAACAGTTTAGCTTTAAAAAAAAAAAAAAAAAGGTTTAAACATACACTGACACTAAAAGTCACTTTTATTACCACACATTTATGTGAGAAATAATGCCAAAGGTTTCATGTATTCAGTTTTTACTGTCAAATGCAGAGATTTTTATTTTACAAAAAATGATGTCAGTCTGAAAGTATTCCAGGGATAATTCTCATGTCATTGTAAAAAAAAAAAAGGGGAGGGGGGGAGGGGGGGGAGCACTTTCCTCCATTTTTATTACTTTAAAATAAATAATAATTTGCTTGTAATAGCTCTTGAAAGTAACCACAAACAACCCAATAAATAAACATAAGCTAAGTTACAACAACTTCCAGCAGCTATATATCCTCTTAACTAGCAAAAACTTTATATAATCACTGTCTTTATGATTTTTCCAGTATCTTACACTGATGTTGAGCAATTTTGGCTCGATTTTCTTGCTCACTTATGACAGTGTTGCTTCAGTTCATTGAGAGTTGTGGGTATTTTTTATGCAGGGCTCTTACAAAGTTCCACCACAGCCTTTCAGACTGGACTTTGACCAGGCCATTGCAACACCTTGATTCTTTTCATTTTCAGCTTTTCTGTTTTAGATTTCCTGGTATACTTGAGCTCAATGTCCTGTTGCATGACAGAGTTTCTGCCAAATGAGCAGAAGGATCTACATTTAAATCCAGAGTATGTTGGTAAACAGAGGAATTCATGTCGGACTCAATGACTACTCGGGGAGCAGGCCTTTTGGCTGCAAGCAATTCCAAGTTGTCACCCATTCGATACTGTGCTTGAGGTGTTTGTGCTGATATGCTGTTTTTATCTTAAAACACCTCCATATTGGTCTCATATTTCCAAAGGACTTTGCTTCAAAAGCCCTTTGTTTCAAAAGTCTGGCTTTTGTCAGATGCATTTATAAAACTAAGCTGTTACCTTTATCGCCACCGTTCCCACCACATGTGCACACCACCACATCATGCACTGCGCAAAGGGGCCCAAGAGTTGGGCCACAAAACTCATCAGGTCGAGGCAAAATAAGTGTTCGATATTCATGGTTACATGTTAATATAAAAATATAGACAACATAAAACTAACAATAACCAATTTATGGCCTGAGAAGAAGTTCTATATAAGGTCCTCCGCCGTTCGCCCTCTTGAAAAAAAAAGAAAAAAATTCCTGACTGTTTTGTTGTGATGGATGCCTCCTCCACTTTGACAGACAACATGGATTTCATAAATCATAAATCAGGGGCAGAAAAATGAAAAGAAGAACAAACAGCGAGTTGAAGCTGTTTGCAGGTAAATCCATGCCTGGTGTTGACGTTAGCTACCGTTAGCATACTAACTGCTAGCCATGTTCACACTTGGATTTAAAAAAAAAAAGTTTAATGTGACTTATCGATAATTTTTTTGCTGAAAAGTGAGGACAACAACAACAGACGTATTGATTAAAAACTGAGTCTGGTTTCCTGCTTTTAATAGGCTGGGGAGACAAAGCAGTTGTGCTTAGGGCCCCCAGATGACTAGCAGCTGCCCTGGTTACCATGTTCTTTTTTCAGACTAAGGATTAATAAAGTATTCTGATTCCTGGAAAGATCTTCATCTCCTTTAAATGATTTCCATTTGATAATAAGTCTTCTCACTTTACAATGTCCATATGGCCCTTATAGCGCTTGTTGCTGATGTGTGAATAAACTGCCTTGGATGAGCAGCACCTGGTGACTCCCATGAAAGTCCGATGGAAGCAGAGAGGCTGTACATGTTTTTTTCACACATGAAATCCATCCTTACACTGAAACAAGCTGTTCCTAATTTTTCACATGATTGCATGTGAAGTTACTTAACATCTCACTTTGTGCATGTGGAGCTGCAAAACTTCAGGGGGACAGAAATATTAATCCAGTAAAGAAATATTACCCAAATATATGCAAAGTGTGAAGCAGCCCCAGAATAAAGTAGCAGACATTTCTTCTGTGTTTGCTGTGATATTTTACAACATAACGTGATCTAAGCTTTCCATTTTTAGTCAAAATTGTCATCTACAATCTATTTATATGTTGCATCTGGGAGGAACAAGATACATATTGATAACCACAAAAATCTCAGATATGTGTGACTGTTTTGTTTTGTTTTTATTTTTGTCTTGTCCATCATTTAATCAAGCAGAACGATTATCTGGATGCTGCATTCTGCTGAGCAAATTTGCTCCCCTTTGCATAGGGGAGCATTATATATCATATATGCATTATATATGCATAGGGGAGCATTATATATAATGCTTTTATTGATATTCTGGATTCTTATTTTATTTATTTATTTTTTTTTTTTTGCATAGATGTTTACATTACAAAGTTTGTATTGCTGGCCCGGACCGGAGATGATAGAAGAGGGACAGAAAGAGAACCAAAAAGAAGAGAAAACACCTCATAGAGAGAGAGAGAGAGTGACACTTGGACTGTTTTTTGATCACAGAGGGGAAATTACACGTCTTCTCCAACATGAAAACCTTTAAGTTTAAGAACCATTATAAGGTAATGCAGCAGGTTTTCAAAACATGCAAAACTGACAAACATAAATGCAGTCTTGGTATCTGTTCCAGTTGATTGAATATCCTGAAGGCAGTTTCCAGGAAAGTCCCACATTCTTGCATGTCACCTGGTTTTGGTAATTTAATTAATTGCAGTTTTTACCGGGGATTGGCATGACTATTCTTTAGCCTTGCTTTTGTGGTGGGACCCTGCAACATACTTCAGTTTAGATATCATTATCATATTGAATTTAATATCACTTTGATTGTCTCAATGATTGATTGGATTATTAATTCCCTTAGTGTGCTGATACACAGAAATGGAAAAAGTTCACATGGAAATACAAAACAAAATCAATCAATCAGTCAAACTTTATTTTTACAGCACTTTTCATATGAATGCAGCTCAGACTGTTTTATATAATAAACAAAAATATGAATATAAATAAAAACATAACATTTATAAATCCATCACACCCTGAAGTTAAAAACATTAAAGTTCAAGAACATACACCTGATCATACTTACATTCTCTCTCTCACACACACATACACACACATCATCTCAAATCAAATCAAATCAAATCAAACTTTATTTCTTGAGCACTTTTCATACCACGGGCAACACAAAGTTCTTTACAGTTAAGTCATAAGGATTAAAACAAACAGTGGATAAAAAGGCATTTAAAATGAATAGACACAAGCTCTTTCCACACACTCACACACACACACACACACACAAGGACATAGAGCAAAGAACCCCCCCACACCCACACACACATATCCACCCATATTCCCCGAAAAACATCATTCTCTGAATACTGTCTCTTTAACTGAATTCTGGTTAATAAAACAACTAAAAACATTAAGTAAGTGATAAAAATTCTGACTTGGTGCTGATGTGAGGAAACAATACATAGGGATCCATCCACACCAGGAGCCAGTCCCCCGCATGCTCATAGGGGCCGCTGCCACAGGAACCGCACAACTCCCAGGCAGCAAAGGGGCCACCCCGCAGCCGTGAAGCTGCAGTGCTGGACCCCGTATCAAAGATACCTACATAGTACACATACTCCATCCCCACCCCAACCACCCTTTGCATAAACATAGACCCTTGCTTCTAGTTTCTCTCTTTAACTGAAATATCAGAATAAAAACGTAACTGCGTTAAACATCTGAGGATAAACATCTGGCTTAACGCTGAAGAAGCAAAACTGAAGAGAGGCACACATTAGATTAATTTACTGTCCAAACAGTAACATAGACACACACATCTAACCTGTACATGTCAGCAACAGTGCTGCAGAGGCATGTTATTTTTCTACCATGAAGAAGGGTTACACATGTATATAAACTGCTTGATTGTAAATTTTAGAGTAATGATAACTAATTAAACAACATCAGAATTACAGAAATATATTTGCAATTGCAAAAGTTTAAGGTATCACAAGCTGTATTTTAAATATTTTTATTGTTGTTAATTTACTCCAATTGGAAATTGTTCTTTGTAGCTGTAAGGGAAACTTTTGCTAAATAATGTAAAAAAAAAAAAAGAAACACAGCCTAGTTTTAGTAAATGTTTTGACAGAGTTCTCCTGTTAAAATGAAGCAATACATTTGAATTATATACAGTTGTATGCAGTGAAATATCAGTATAATACTCCCACAAGCAATACAGAAACTACTTTTATTGTACACTGAATTTACTGTTATTTAACAACATACTCTGTGTTCCAAATTATTCTCATGTAGGATTTCAGCTACTGAAACATTTCAGTTTTATTTTTCAGTGGACGAATAAGCTTGTAACCTTAAAAGGAGGATCTGTGAGGAGGGGGTTTACATCCAAACCAGCAACTTTGAGAGTTAATCCTGTATGAGATCCTGGCAGCACCGCTTAATTGCCACTGAAGTTCAGGGAATAAGAGAATTATTAAGATGATTAGCAGCTGTTAAGGGCTGATCTACAATGAAAATGATCTACCATGCAAAACAAACAAAAAGCGTACATTTTTATTCCTTTACAGCCTATTTAATGTTTTGAAACTGAAATAATTTAGGCCATTGTATTTTCAGTGATTGTCAATGAATTTAGTGACAGTTTTGTTTTAACAGAATCTAGACTAATATAATGTAATAAACTAATATAACCTAATATAAACTTTGATTATCAATCATGTTCACAGCTGCATTTCAGTAGTTTTTATTTGAAGTTTTATTAGGTCCACATCTGCATATGTTTCTTTAAGATGGAATCAATCGATTATGATTTGAATAGTCTTTATTTTGTGTTATTTCCTTTTCCTTTCTGACATGTTTCTATAAAGTATTTTGAATAATCCTGTCATTGAATTGTGCTATATAAATGCTTTGCTTTGCCTTTGAAAACATTGTATCTACTGCCAGTCAAATTGCCTAATAAGTAGAAATGAACACAAGAACATTTGCAAAAAACTTGTAACACAGTTTGACCTAAATTGAAACTCTTAACTAAATCCCAGGGAAAGCCACTGTTTGCTGCTGTATTCACAAGAAAGCTAAAACTATACAGTGTAAAAGGTATTTGAAGATATAAAGACTTTCTGTCAGGTGAAAGCTCTGTTAAGACAGAGCAACAGAAAAACTTGTGGTCTGATAAATCTAAATGTGAAAAAAAAAATTTTTTTTGAAATCATGAACATGTTCTCCTAGCTTAAGGGGATATGATAAGTATTTTTTTAGTCTTTGTTGGAATATTTTATCATTTTAATGTTAAACAACTTCACAGTTCTAACATATTAAGACATGTTCCCTGAAGACATTATGAAGCACAAGCAAGACAACAACACAGCTGATTTCTATCAGTATATTAATACTGAAATGATGGAGGACAAATATTTTTCTGCATTTCATCACATCGGATCCCAAAAGCTTGCAGTGTTTTGTTAAAGAAGAAGCGATGCAACACGGTTCAAAACCATGCATGTTAGCTTCAGTAGTGATTGTAATGTGTTGGCCCAACGATGGACTGGTAACCCCATTAGGGTGGACTCTACCTCTTGCCTATAGCAGCTGGGATAGACTCCAGCCACCCTCTGAACCTGAATATGATAAAGCTAGTACAGACAGCAGATAGACTATTTTCATTTTAAGATAGTTTAAATGATACATGTGTGTCACCGCATTCTGTTTTTCAAAGGGAATAATAATAAGTGTTGTCATTATGGTTCCAACCACCTTTAGGTTTATCTTTTCCATGTATTCTATTGGTAGTATGTCCACACTTATGTAACAACATTTTTTTAATCTGTCTCACACAAATTAAAGACTATAACATGACAGAGATGTGCTTAATATTTAATTAGATAACAAATAGCTTATTAATTCTCAAAAGGAAATTATCAGGTTGTTGTTCTACCTTAACACTTGTGCAGCTGGTTTAAACTATAGTTTTCAAATGATGTATGATTTACTTCACTTGAAACCTTTCAGCCTTCCATGCAAAGGCCCACTGCAAATCGCAAAAGGGTAATAATGGTCTTTTCAGATTTATCCTAACGTGTACAATTTTTTTTACACTGGGTGTACCACAGTGAGGTATACACACTAATTGAGTGCTTGAGGCAAGTTGTGTATTTGGCAGGACAATACTGCAGCCTGCAGGTCAAAGTAAGCACAGCACCAGCTGCTGGCTGAACGCGCAAAGAATAATCCAACTCTCTCAGAAGGCAAACATATGAGAAATTCTATCTATCTATCTATCCATCCATCCTCTTTCTGGTACATCCTGTATCATGGATCATTGGATTCAAACCCAGAAAACAGAGGCTCTCGATTGGCTCTCTGGTGACACGTGACCTATATTGTTAACTTATTACCTGGAAGAGTCAACTTCTCCATACTTGGGAGTTCACCGTGAAGGTTGGGCAGGCTCCTTGCTCTTTGACAGGGAGCATCAGTTGTATATTCCTTGATGTAATATATTTTTTATCTTCTTTTCAAAGATGACAATAAGAAGTCAACTTGGATGGCAAAAGCTTCTCCTCATACTCACAGGTAGGATATATCTTTATACTTTTTCACTTTACTAAAAAACTATAGCCACACCTTGATGGTATTATAAACACTGTTAATTATTAAACCAACTTGCTACTACTGAATAGGACACAGGATTGGGTCCTGGTTAGTGGAAGTTAAAACCATGATTTTACTTTACCTCATGCCAAGTTAAACAAATGAACAACACAGTTGTAAAAGGATCTCTAAGAAAAATATATTTTTTTAATATTGTTTATTTATTTTTTCATTTTCAGTGCTTCCCTGCTGCTGGAGTTTGCAAGTTTCTATCCCTCAGACAGAATATAAGGTTGCAAAAGGAAACGACATCACATTGACTTGTTCTTTTAAACCTGCTGTTCCTATTGAGAACAACTTTCTCCTCACATGGGAGGCTTACCCTGATGTTACCGGTAACCCACTGGTAAGATATGAAAATAGTTGCATGTGCAATGTCCAGGCAGAGATGATTTTATAAATAGAAATTGTTGATTGATTCTGGTCCAATTTGAGACAGATATAAATTATAAGTGTACCATAATGGGGAAATTCAGGGTGAAAGATGTGAGTGTTAACTAGAACAGGAGGTTGATGATTTGCATCAGAGCCGCATCACAGGAAGTAAAAGATTTATGGAGCTTAGTCCTCTCTAGATGTTTTTTTTTTCTTTTTGTAATAACATCAGTTTCATTTTTATAGTATTGTTAGCTCAATTCTGTTATCTGTCAACAAAAACATATGAGTAACTTTTTCATGAAATGTTATTAATACAAAAAATAATTTGCCGACACTTATTACAGGAAAACACAGTTTATTTAAACATATTTTATGATCAGTGCTTCTGTTGAATGTGAGGTGATTCACATAATGGTGACCTTTGTCCAGTGGAAAATGAATAGGAAAAAGAGTCAGCCTTGTGTACACAGGTCACTGCTGTTCAGGTGAATAATGTTTTGTAATGATTAATAGACAGAGAATAATGTAATTTATTTATAAAATATATAATATATAATATATATAATATAAAATATATAAAATTAATTTATAAAAAAAAGGAAGTGTTGGAACCAAATTTATTTTGTTTAAATAAATGAATAAATTAATAAATAAATAACTATCAGATAGCGCAAATGAGAAAATTATAGAATTAGCTTGTAATTTGCATTTCTAAAGCAAAAACTAGCGCAAGTATGAATATGCAAATCAGTATTGCAGAGTTAGTTGAACCCAGCTGAGTGGCAGGAAACATGGCTCTAACAAAAGAATTGTCTGTGGAAACAATGGAAGGGCACATTAAACTCCTTCACAAAGGCAATTCAGCGCTGAATATTATTATCTCTACCGTAAATAAACAAGTGGACGCTGAAAGTTTGGAAAATTTATTTATTCCATCAAGTAGGTTTGATCATGCAGAGGGAATGTTTCAGGGTAATAATGGATCCTACTACAGAATAGAGTTCAAACTTTTCCTCAATAACAACTCAAAGACATGAACAGCAAAGAGTCCAGAATCCCAGACTGATTAAAATTTAAAAAAAAAAAAAATTAACCATGGAAAAAGGAAAATTTAACCATGACAATACTGAAACCTTTTTATTGAATTAGGTTATTGTTTGAATGGTTGCAGTAAAGAACTAATGTTTTTTTCTTTTTCATTTTGGTTTGTAAATCTAAAATTTTCTCCGTACTTAAAGAAAGAAGCAAGAAATTATAACTTGATTTTTTTATCTATGTTTATTAAATCCAGATTATTCATTTTGTTTAAAAAAAATTATTTTTGTCATAATCTGTGTTTTCTACTTTCTGTCTGTGTTTGCTTGGATGTTTGCACCAGAAAACAGTGGCATCATACTTCCTCAACAATCCTGTTGACATTGCACCTCCTTACGAAGGCAGAGCATCCATGGAGGTTGACATCAATAGTGGGACAAGCACGCTCCACTTCACTAAAGTGACCATGGTGGACAAGCGAATTTTCCAGTGCAGTGTCAAAATACCAAATGATGATGAGGGAACAACTGCTGCCTCCACTTCCATCCTGGTCCTTGGTGAGAATTAAAGCACTGATATGGTTTTATGAGTCCTGTTTAGTTGTTACTGCAATTAAAGGGCAAACTATCACAAAAGAAATAAAATGAAATATCTAACTTTTTCTATAATCATCTGACCAAGATGATTGTTCATCATCCCAAAGCAAACATTTGGGCACCATTTATGGTTAGTATTTACTGCAGATTGTGGCCTACCATGGACTTGGTAGAGCTTAGGATAGTTGGTCAACACTAAAAGGGGTATTTTAATCATAGCTTTCAAACAGACAAGGTGATGTTTGCATCTGAAAAATCATGGTATGTGATATTATTTGTCTATCTACAAGGCAGGGGTGTCCAAAGTCGGTCGTCTAGGGCCGCTTTCCTGCAAGTTTTTGATGTATCCTTGTTTTAACACACCTGGCTTCCATTAAATGGATTCAACAGCCAATAAAGTTCTGCACAATGATGGATTCTTTTGAGCCAGGTGTGTTGAAGTAGGGGTGTATGGAAAAGCTTCAGGATTGTGGCCCTCAAGGACCTGAGCTGGGTACCTCCTGCATTAAGGTATGTGCCAAAGCCGATATAGCAATAAATGGCTTTATTGCTGCAACATTTGCCTCAAAGGATACATCCCAGACCTGGGGATGATGTCCCACCCCAGTTGATTACCTCCTAGTTAAAACTAGGTAACCCATTACTGGTCAGACTAACAATTATCAACACTAGTCAATAAAGCACACCAGGATGTAGTTTAAACATAAATACATAATTGCAAAATGAACAAAGTGAATTGTTGCACCGCACACTTGATTTAATGAGACACAAACCAAAAGAGTTGCAAATAACCCACTCACTTAGAGTCACTTTCAGCTCATTTGTGTTCAGTTAGCGGTCAAACTGAATTTTAAGTTTGAGCATTTAAGGCTTTTGAGACTTTCCAAGTTGAGAATCAAGTATTGAACAGAGCAAAACAGAATTTAAAGATAAACTTTGATATTACCAAGATAAGACAGCACTTTAACAGGAGCACAGGTCTTCATCCTCCATTTTCATTTTAAATTTGCTTTCACATTTCATTAAATAAATTACATTATAACTTTTCAAACACATAACCACAAAACAACCAGTTCCCAGTTTTTGGCATTAATTTTTCATTCATCCAATTTGTATAACGCTTATTCCATTTTAGGGTCACTGTGGAGTCGGACCTTATCCCAGCAATTAGCTGGCAAGAGATTCATCCCCAACAGGTCACTAGTCTATTGCAGGGCAAACACAGAGAGACAAACAACCGCTCGCGCTCACTCAAACTTAGAGAGACCAATTAACTTAACATAGCTTGCATGTCAGAACTCATATACATAAATGCAAACTACACACAGAAAAACCATGCAGCCTCAAATTTAGGCATGTAAACTATAATTGTAGTCAAATGCAATTGCCCAATGTTACACAAAGTTATTACATTTCTTGCAGTGAGTGTAAATTTTTCTTGTCCAGAGCCTCCTTCGCCTCCAATCTGCAAGCTTCAGGGGAAAGCAGAGTATTTTCACAACATCTCACTCACATGCCTGTCTGAAGAGGGATCTCCACCACCAGTTTATCAGTGGACAAGCTACAGTATTGAAAACATTCCCAGACCGTTTCCACCTAAGACAACTCAAAGTATGTGTTTCAGTCATCCATTCTTCTCTAAAGTCTTTTATTTGCCAAGACAATTTGAGAGTTTATTTCCTTTCCTTGGTGTTCAACTAGTGAAAGGAAGTTTAGCAATTGTCTGACCAATTTTTATGACTATGTTTCAGAGGATGGAGTTTTATCGCTCTTCAATATTTCAAGAGAGACATCTGGGTTCTTCATATGCACATCAGAAAATGAAATTGCCTCTGCTAAATGCAACTTTACCTTGGCTGTGATGCCTGGTGAGTTTTGTTTTGTTTTGTTTTTTTTAAACATTTTTCATATTATTTATTCAGATCTCCATTAGCTGTAAAAACAGATAGTCTTTTTGGAGTCTATTCACCATGCTGCCATACATTTTACAATATTTTAACGATGTTTTACAATGATCACACACAGCATTTGCTTTTCGAGAGTATAACTAGTATGAATTATTTGGCAAATGAATGTGTATATACATAAAGTTATCATCATAAAGTTTGATATATACATATATACATATATATATATATATATATATATATATATATATATATATATATATATGTATGAATAGTAATATTTCATTACTGATGTTGATGAACATTAAACGTTTCGAGCCAATCACAAGTGTATTTTTCTGTGTGGCTTCTCAGCTCTGTGCATTTTGCCTTTTGTTAGAAGCTCCAGAAGTAAAGTCAACCAGTGTTCTCCAGTCCACATGTCAAGTATACTTAGAATGATGCTGCTTTTCATGCAACTTTTTCCACAAGGGGGGTTACAAATTTACCATACTGATGCCCTAATTTATCCTTTTTGTCAATAAGGATTTTTCATTTATCCTTGACTTCAATCTTTGATCTGAATCAGGTGATTTAAATGGCATATTATCTCACTATGTAATACATTGCCCTAAGGCATATTTTGCCCATTAAAACCTACTCAAAGAAGTTGCAAACACAGACTAAAGTTTACCATTTCTTAGCTCACAGTGTCTCTCCTGTTATATCCTCAGGCAACATGAGCATGGGGTCCACCGGAATAATAATTGGAGGGGTCTTAGCAGGTGTAGTAGTTGTGGGGATTCTCATCTTCTGTTGCTGCCGGAGGAAGGGGAAGAAAGCCAAATATACAGAGGGGTATGTAGTACAATTTATGTTTTTAAACCATTATCATCATAGTAGTGTAACAGCATTGACTGTTTGCATCTAATCAACAATCCACCAATAATCCCTGCTATACCTTGGTTTTGTTTTAGTTCTCCAGGAGAAATGGAGTTTTACGACAAAGACGGTGCTGAAACTGGAAGGCAGTACTTGGATGACAAGTCGAGCAGTGAGAAAAAACAGGCTGACCGCTATGAAGACAAAGATGTTGTTCCTCAAAGCAGTTACAGCACAGGAGGAGCAGAACAAAAGTTTAATGATGATCAGCACAGTTATATTAGTGGTAAAGAGAAATATGAAGGAAAAGGCAGTGATAATGGCTCTCAGCGTTACCCTGACGACCAACATGACAGCTATCGTGGAAGTCGTGATCGCCTCGATGATCAGCGCAAGCACTATGGAAGTCGAGACCGCCTTGATGATGACTGTGACCGCTACGGTAGTCGGGATCGCCTCGATGATAATCGTGGTCGCTACGGTAGTCGTGATCATCTCAATGACAACCGTGACCGCTACAATAGTCGTGATCGCCTCGATGATAACCGTGGTCGCTATGGTAGTCGTGATCATCTTGATGACAACCGTGACCGCTACGGTAGTCGGGATCGCCTCGATGATAATCGTGGTCGCTACGGTAGTCGTGATCATCTCGATGACAACCGTGACCGCTACGGTAGTCGGGATCGCCTCGATGATAATCGTGGTCGCTACGGTAGTCGTGATCATCTCGATGACAACCGTGACCGCTATGGTAGTCGGGATCGCCTTGATTAGACCATTAGGTTCCATTAAAGATCACCTTTACTATCTCATTGCTATCATAGAAGACAGTCTAAATGACCATGTCACGCGCTATGGTGGCAGCTGAGATCGACTTGATAACCGCAATGATCCATATTCAATGATTAATCATGAGTTACTTGTCACTGTTCAGAAAATCTTTTTGTCTATGATACACGCTGTCTGAGCAAACTTGCCCACACAAGGAAACCCACCGATGAAGCTTTTCGGTTGAACATCTCTCCAGTAACACCAGCAGTTTGCCAATCCAGATATACCTAAATCTTCAGACACCCCTACATCGATCACAGCGCATGATAGCAAATCACTGTTTACCTGATATTGGTGTAATGTTTTGAAGTTCAGATATGACAGAATGATCCATGAGGAGCTAAAGAACAGAGTTTTTTTTGGCAGATTGGTTTAGCATTCCCTAGACAGCATTAGTGCTTTTATATGAGTAACTTAGCACAGGAAACAAAAAAATCAATGCTTCATTTGATGATTTATTTTGTTTAGAGGATAATTGTATGTACCTGTTGAAGCAATGCTTAGCCAAATTCCCATCCAGTAAACCGCAGCCATGAAAAACCTTAGCAGACATGACATGAAAAACCTTGATTTACTGCTTCCTTTGGTTGCAATGCAAAGCTAATTAAGTCTCTTGTGCGTAAATTGAAGTTTAATGCAAGCATTGTGTTATAGTCCCAATCAGGGCATTTTAAATACACAGGAAAGCCTCATCTGTGCACTCAGGATTTTTTTGTTAAATATATATCAATCTTTTTTTTTTTATTACACTGTAATCACCTTTTCTCAATAACAGTTGTTAAACATGTATGTGAACTATGTGTTTGTCACCATATTGACATTATATGTTTATATTGTAACTTTTTTCAACGTGTTGGTGTAAATGATAATGGTGATTAAGGTGATCTTGAGTGACCGAACAGAAAGCTTTATTGTATTGTTTTGTAAAACCTCGACAAATTTACCATGAAATATTTTGCCTCAGTTTTGATACATTTAATTTTGTTATAGATCCGACCATCACACATATTCAGGTTACATCAGTAATTAATGACTGCTTTAAACACTGGGGTTTTTTTTTTTGTTGTTGTTGTTTTGGGGTTTTTTTTCAAGTATTTAATGTACAATTTAGTTTGGGATCACTGTAAATTTTATGTGTAGTTTTCATAGGCCTTTTGGTGTGTTCACTTTTTTACATCTTATATATCTTTAGGTTTTATCTGTGAATTAAGATATTTGGGAGATTTTTGCTTTTAAAAAATGTCTGCGATCAAATAAGTAAGGATGTGTAAATTGAAATTATTGTAAGTGTAGCCTTAGTGTTTTTATTTGTACTTGTTACGTGCTTATGTTGATTATTTGAAACGTCTTTTAAGTACTTTTGTTCATTTTTGTGTGATAATAGTCCCCTTTTGGATGTAGAAGTACAGTTTTATATGACTCATAATAAAAAAAAATCCTCCAGGAACTGGGTAAAACCACTTGTGCGAAGTGAAATCTTAAGCCAACTGCGACCTGTCTGACCTAATGCCATTAAGCAGTTGGCTCCCCCCTCTTATATATAAATGGATGCCTTTAAACTTTAAAAAAAAATAAATGAAAATTTGTTTTCAAAAGTCCTCTCCTGGAGCGTATAAGCTACAATTTCTATGTTGACTTCGGACAGAAGAGTGTTGCTGTGCTCCTGAGACTCCCCTCTGTGTGAAGTGGTACAGTCCCGTTAGACGCCGCCAGACTCCGCTCTGCAGCAGCCGCAGTCCTAGCGGACAACGACATGAAGAACATACGTATAAACTACACTTTACTATAAAAACGGACTATATAATGAACTTTCACCGGATGGCAATTTTACTTGTAGCGTCAGGTGAGTTCAGTTTCCTTTAATAAAAAAAAAAGTTAAAACGTGTTATGTCCTGTTAGGACAACAGCGCAACAGGTTGAGCCTGTAAACTCCAGCTTATCCCAAAGCTGCTGGCCTCTGAGGACTCGGAAAAGCACTTGGTGTTGTTCTATATTTCAACTTTATAGAGTCGACTCAGACAAAAGTCCAATTTCTAATAATTATTTTTTACATTTGAATAAGTTGTAATGCATTAGTGGTTAAGTGACAACACAAGATGTCCTTTACAGTCCAGTATTCAGTTGTCTATGATATCCTGTAATATCAGTATTCCTGAGGAGTGTGTTGGCTTTGCTGTTGCAAGCCAGTGTGATATCCCACAAATGTAATTTTTAAAACCATGTATATCAACGTTGAAGGGTTGTATTTAATACTAAAAGAACTTATATTTAGTTGTTGTAGTATTAAATACAGTAAATTAAGTTACCTAAATGTTGGATAATTTAAGTATTTTGGCCCCCCTTCAGGGAAAACTGACAAAAATGTAGGTTTAAACATCTCGGATGCAAGAATATGTATGGAATTTTGGTAGCAATATGCATCTGTTTGAGTTTTACACTGGATATCAAACCAAAAAATTGATTTAAATACATAATTTCTGTTTGAGGGAACCTACACCCAACATATGCAGTCTTTTTTTTTTTTTTTTTTTTTTTTTTTTTTTTTAAATACCATTTTTAGTTTAAATAAATTAGGTTACATGTAACCTAAATACAAGTGGACATCAGCTCTGAAGATGGCTGGAAATGAAGCTTTGATCATGCTCATACGTAAAGTATGGACAAAAATGCTTTCATCACTTGTTTTGTGAATTTGCAGAGAAGCCCTTTATCAATGTGGAGACTGTAAAAAGACTTATTGGTTGTCTTTGTAGGAATAATGAGTTAATGTGAAAGAATGCACTGCAAAGTAAGACAGGAAATGTGACGGCTTTGGGGAGGAAAAGTCTGACCATGTTCAGGAAAAGCTCAGCGTCCAGCAGCAGAGCAGTGACCTGTAATACCTCACGCTGTTGTAAAGGCTAATCTAATCCTGAAATGAGGCCCTTCGTGTTAGTGCAGGTGGTGAAGAAGAAGCTGTAACCTGGCCATTACCTTACAATGAGTCATAGTGAATAACAGCTAACTGGTGCCTTCATGAAGCAGCCAGACGATCCTCTGATCGTTTCTAGAACCTCCTCACACTTCAGACTGAAGGCATTCATGTTGCTGATGGTAACAGTTTGGTTTAAATCTCAAGCGGGTAATTGGTCTGTTCACATCCAGCTGGATGAGGCCGGACACTCCCATTGGCTGGGTGTCTGTGAACCCCCCCCCCCCTCTCAGCTCCTCAAGTGGGACAAGAGAGGGGGGAAGCTCAAACAATAGCCGGCTACATGGAAAAAAAAAGAAATAAAAGGAAGCCCACAGCTCCATCATGGGAAGAAGTACAGATCTTGATCAACTTCCTTCTGTTTGTCCAAAACGTAAAGATGTGCAGTTAAAGTTTATCAGAGGAAGCTGACATGAAATAATGCTGGACTGTCAGGACCAGTTTAAAATTATAAAGACAACTCTCAAAAATGATTAACAGGGGTTGAAACAATTGTTCAACAGAGTAATAACTTTGCATCTTAAGACAATCATTATAGGGCATTAAAGCGTAACATTAAAAATTACAGCGGATTAATAATTTGATTTGATTCATCTGCAAAACATTAGTAAATGCTCATCTTAAATTAGAAAATATCTTCATCTTTGTAAATAATTGCCAATAAAAACTTAAAGATCCTCATTTTACTAGACAAATGGTGACATTTGAGGAGCTGGAACAGCCATATTGTACGTCTTTGTCATTTTTTTGAAGGTGTAGTTGTTATGTTGTTTGCTAATTTGCAAACATGGTTTCAGGTTCCTTGAATGTGAGGATTTACTTTGTTTTTTATGTTTTGTGTCATAGTTAAGGTAATGTCTTTGGGTTGCATCTGCATCACAAATTACAACATGATAACGGTCACTTTTGGATTAAGTTGGATTACGTTTTTGTTTTTGTTTTTTTAAATTTTAGATTTTAGATAAATTTTAGATAAACTAAATCAGTTTGTCTTGATATGTTATATACTAGCATTGTCAATAAATTTCCAACTCACTATTCTCGTAGGGGTCTGGGAATGAGTAGACTTGACTGAACTTCAGAGGGAAACTGGATTGATTGTTAATTTTAGATAAGTGTGTTAAACGCAGGGTGTGTGCTCCTCTTTTTAGTCCCAAGAAGGCTGGTGAACTTGCTTTTGTTTTGATTTCCTGTCCTCAGGGAAATGTTTAGATTGAAGTTCCTGCCCCACCTAGAGCTAATATGACTAACAGAAATTACCACAAGCATCTGTATCTCCTCCCTGTGTGATGACAACTCCCCCCATGCCTCTCCTTAGGCCTCCCCAGCCCCCCACACACTGTGGAATTTAACCTCCTGACCTCAGTACTGAGCAGAGGAGCCCCCACACACCTAATCTGTTACTGCCTTTGCTCCTGTTTTGATGTGATGCAAATTACAGTCTCTCAAAATGAATTATTTTCACAGATAGAAAAAGAGGTGCAGCTGTTTCGTTAGTAATAAACTTATCATTTACATTTTTAAGGCGCTATTGTTTATGCTAGCTTGCGGCGTACGCTCAGCCTTTTAACCGTTTCTTTTCATCGTTTATGTCACTAAGAGTAGACTACAACAAAACAAAAGCTTTCAAAATTATGACAAATTTTTAGGGAAGCTCATCTGCCCCAGATCAGTGTTCAGTTAGGGACAATTGTGCAGTTTGATGTGAAGCTCTGTACAAGTCTATTTAGTCTATATGTCAGGTGTGTTGCTGCGGGGAAAGTCCCAACTCTTGCAGGACTGCTGTCGTCTAGGACCAGAGTTGCCCACCCCTGTTCTAGAGCATAAATAAAATGACTGAATAGTTTGAACAAACTTCCAGTCATCAAACTAAAGATTTTAAGTTGTATCTTTCTTTATTTTTTTTTAATTAAACCATTTTTAACTCCTCTTTCTTTTTCTGTCTGTTTGTATGCGTGTGTCAGTCTGTGTGTGTGATGGTGTTCATGTCACAGTGCGGGAGAAGCAGCGCTTTGCGATGCTTTTCCAGTCCGTGGTCCTCCCATGTCAGTACCAAACAGCCTCCATCCAGCCTCCGGTGGTGCAGTGGTGGTACAAGTCCTACTGTCAGGATCGCACACGGGAGTCCTTCTCCCTGCCAGAGACTCTTGGCGTCAAGGCTTCCGAACTGGGAGCCAAAGCTCACTTGGAGTGCTCTGACAGCAGCCGCACAGTTCGGGCTGTGGCGTCGGCACAGGGACCCTCCTTGACACTGGCTGAACACTACAAAGGCAGAGATATCGCCATCATTAACAGTAAAGTTGTCAGCTATTTCCTCCACGCAAACATATGAAAAATGAGTTTCTGTAGCTGTTTGGCAGCTACACATAAATCTGAGCTGACTCTGCTTTTTCAAAATAAACCTCTATTGTAGTTTAACAATAAAGTTGGAGCATTAGTCACAAGACCACAGCCCCTTTACTTGCCTCCATTCATGTATGGAATTAGGTTTTATCATGGCTAAACACGGGTTTTCTAATGATAGCAGTGTTCATTGTTGATTTTTAGCTTCAGTACTTCCACATTCACCTGCTAACACTGTTTGTTTTGTCTGCGCAGAAGCTGACCTACGAATCGGGGAGCTGCAGTGGGGCGACAGTGGAGTCTACTTCTGTAAAGTTGTTATTGCTGATGATCTGGAGGGGAAGAATGAGGCCCAGCTGGAGTTACTGGTGCTTGGTATGCCCCCACTTTTATATTTGCTGAAATAACAACATAAGCACTCAAACAACCTGGCTTTAGTTCTTGTTGTTTTTATGCTTGTTTATACTTTTGAAGCTCGGAGTAACTTTGTGCCATATGTAGTTTCGAGAGGTTTTAGAAAAGGTGTCTTCACTGCGCTGCATTCTGCAGTGTCTATACAGCAGCTTCCATGGAAACAGCCAAAATAATGTTCTTTACATGGTCTTGATCCTCCATGACAGACCCCATTGTTTAGCTGCTTGTGCACTTTACTGGGTTGATGTGCACTCGGCTGTTCTGGGAAATCTTAAGTCAGTGAGGCTCTACAGCAGGGGCCAGAGAAACTACATGGGGTCATTTCTTCAACCGCACAACCGTGCAAATCTGTGTGTGTTATATTTGGTCACTGGGGAGTTTTTCTTAACTAGTTAATGATTGTACCAAGCTTCCAAATCTACAGCCAGCAGCTAATATTTCACTGTCAAAGTCAGAGAATAATCATTTACTGTTAACTTTTAGTGCTTTTGGTGAAAGATAGATATAGTGAAGTCAGCTGACAAATGTGCTACTTAAACTGTTGCCATGGTAACACCCTTTTTCAGATGAGGAAGAAGAGTTAACAGTAACAGACATGAAAAGAGAGATTTACAAAAAGTCAAGATGAGACTAAAGTCATGCACCATTGTCAGAATGTATTTTTCCTCCTTTACTTAGACTGAGCTGATGTTGCTTCATAGAACTCTTCTCCACTAATCTGATTATAACCAGCTCACAGGGGAGAGGTGGGGTCTTAAACTTACGAGAACGACAAGATGGGTTGGATTTGAGGCAGAAGACTGTTAAGCTTTACTTCTCTACGGCTTAGGAGTTGAAATTAGAAAGTATGTAGAACTAAGTCTGTACAGGATTAAATTTAAGGTTTTCTGATTCTGAACTTAAACATTTTAATAGGAATTTAAATGGAAAATTCAAATACTCATGCTAACAAATGCACCCTCCATGTTTTATGGTACTTATAGAGAATTTAGAGTTGGCATGATGCTTTGTTCAGGAGTGTTATGTTTGTCTGCACAGACTCTAAAGTTTAGAGCAGGACTGGAATCAAAGCTCAACAAAGAATTTGAAAGCAGCAGCAAAAACCTGGCATTGAAATGCAACTGGAAGTGATGGGGACAAATAACACAGGGCAGGTAATATAGACTTCTCTGAGGAAAAAAAGACCAAATAAAAGTTCAAGTCCAAGATCAATATTTTATTCAACAATTACCTAACCAGTAATCACTAGCCAGTTGTTCTGACAACAAAACAAACATGTACCACGATATATATGATGAATATATGAGCCAAAAAGTCTTAGGTGCCAAAACTCTTTCTGCATTTGCACTGGCAGATGTCTTTATTTAAAAAGAAGCAAAGAAATGATTACTAAGGGTTTCATACATTTCTTTCCTACAGCTGGAAAGTGAGCGAACAAATGTCTTATATATTGCAAAATACACAAAAGAATCAAACTATTCCCTCCAGTAATAACTTAGGGTGTTACTTTGCCTGTTTCCCTAATCTTTGGCTAAAGTTTCAGAATTTTTTGGATGAATTTGTCTTTCACACTCACTCTCTTTTCTCCCTATTTTTCTTGCAAAATCTTCCCATTTACTCCTTCATTCCTCACGCCTCAACCTTCTGCCCGCTGCCTCCCTTTCAGGGCTGCAAAGCTGCCCGGCTTTCTCAAGTTACTCACTGTTACAGATGGTATGTAGATGAGTGTGCAAGGCCTAGAGAGCAAGATTACCATTTTTTTCTCTCTTTCTTTGATAACAGCTTACTCAGCTCACTGTGCCCACTGCTGTGTCAGTTGTAGTCTGTCTACCCTTGCAGTCAGACACTCACTGGTCTTTACTGTAATCACAGTCTTTTATAATCTCATAATAAGCATGTGTAGGAAAAAAAAAAACATGAACACCTGCAGTTGTGGCTCAGTCTGTATGCAACAGTTTTCGATGCATCACTGTTCGATGTTTTTGACCTCTTTATGGTGCACATAAAGCACAAAAGGTACATTGTTTCCCTGCATTGCAACTTGTATGACCTTTTTTGATGAGTTGCCAAGCTTAATTGTTGTCCTGGAACCATTCTGTGTCCTAGTTTACAAACCGTCCTCTTGCCCTGCCTCTCTTGGCAGTTCTTATTTGTTGCATGTGTCTGTGTCTTTGTGTGCATGTTGAGTGTATAGCAGCATGTGAATTAATTAATTTGCGTCCACATTTAATGGCAAAGAGGCGTTTTTGGTCCCAACCTTATCACAGTCATTGCATTGCATTTCCTAGAAACGTCATGGTGATGTCATACTAACATGGACTCCACAGCATATCACATAAGAGGCTTTAGCCATGTGAACATGTTATCATCAACTTTCTACGATGTGTGCTGTGATTGTATGGTGATTTTTACAATGTCAGATTTTTTAAATCTACATCAGCTCAACCACCTGTTAACTTGGCATCATTTATCTATGATCTGTTCAGTGTACATTAGTTACAGTTGCAGGCATATATTTTCATGCATAAAATATTTACTCAACTCAATTAAATTGTACAGATTTCAATATTGATAAGATAAGTGGTCAGTATTCGTCCAAGTTTGAGTATTGCTGATGTCTGCACCAAATACCATTGCAGTTTATGTAACAGTTGTAAAGTCTTGGCCCATTTGGATGTTGAGATCCTGGATAGTATGGTGGCTTTGTGGTGGGGCTGTTGGAGCCATTGACCAGTTTGCAGATGTAGTCGTACTGGCACTTGTATTGATGTGAGCCAGCTTGTAATTATTTGTGATCTTGTAAAAGTAACTAGACTCCTTTGTAAAAACTAGAAAGTTTTTCTTCAACAATATCACAGTTGGCGCTCTAACGCTGGCCTCATCAGTTTTATTGAGTTTTTTCAGTATTGGTTTGTTAGGTTTTCATCAGCAGTAAATCTGTAAAAGACCAAAGTTTAGACAGCAGCTACTCTTGCGTTTGTCTGTTTGGAAACCGACTGTGGATAAGTACTTCATGCAAACATTTCAAAGAAAACACAGCTATAAGCTTAAAGTTGTGTTACTGTACGTTTGCTAATGCTGATTGTGTAAGATCTTGCCTGTTCCTTAAATTTCTCTTTCGCATGACCATTAATCATCCATTGTGCTACCAAATTAGCTTTTTTTTTTTTTTTTTTTTGCCTGATCTATTGGCCGCTGCTTCCCCTGCCGGCCTTCACCTGTGCTCTCCCTCTCTCTGCAGGCAGGACAGGTGAACACAACAACCTACTACCTGAGTTTGATGTGGAGATTATGCCAGGTATGGCCCCTCGGCTGCACTTTCTTCTCTCTGCCCAGCAATTTCCTGCTTTTCTAATGCTTCTTCTCTTTTCTTATTTACCAGTCAAACTTTCTTTGGCCAACAAGTGGACATCATTTTATTCTTTCTTGAATCAGAATGAGGGAAACTCTGCTTCAACTCTGGTCATAATTATGATTATTCTGAGGCATGTGTTGGTCTTGAAAGGGGTTTGTGTGAATTTTGCTCCTTGGCACACCCTGAGGAAATGTATTGATAACATTCAGATGATTTGGAGATGCAATGAGAGATAAGAGTCATTCAGAAGTCCCTTAGGATCCCCTGTTGTAAAGTTCTGTTGTATCTCGGTGCATCATTGGTCAGAATCCACCAGCATAAGCTTTGAAGGAAAACAGCAGTACTTTTGAACCTTAGTGTAGTTTTACTTAACATCCTCCTGTGATGTGACAATGTAGCATCCGGCGAAGCCAATGCTGTGAGCTGGGGCTTCATGGGATTACTACCAAGATGAGAAACAATTGTAGAGGGAAAGATTTTCAGCTGGTATGAAGAAAAAAAAGCCACCGTGTTGATCTGAGTGCTGGAAGCAACAAAAGAACAGGAGAGGCCTTAAATCTGAGAGATGATGCTTAAACAAAAAAAGTTGCCTGCCTCTTGTGTTGCTGTTTTTTCTTTTTTTCTGTTTGCATGTGTGACTGTGTGTTTTCAAGTTACATTTCATACATTTCACTCAAGACACTTTGAGTGTTGGGTTTATTAATTGAGTTATTCCTAAAAATAAAACAATAGACATTGAATGTTTCTGTCTTGTGACATCAGGCAAAAAATTAATTTGTTTATTCGATTATTCAACACAACTGAAAGCTGACACATCATAGAAGTTTCCCTGTAAAATGTTGTCCCCATCTGTCCTTCCTGAAGTGGGTTAAAACACAAAAACTCACTCTGATAGTTAAAACCTTTACTATTTCTAACCTTTCTGTTATGAACCAATCAGGATATCAAACAGTGACACAAAGTGTCAACAGTTGTAAATCTCAACAACAAACACATCAGTACGGCTGAAATGATTGACAGCAAAATCTCAGAGTGAAATTAACTGAATATGACACCTGAAAAGCCAAGACTCTCAGCTTAACTGGACTTTTAAAACATCTGGAAAAGATTAGCAGGTCAAAGTGATTCAGTATTTCTGCTCAGCAGCCAGAGGCAGTGTAAGAATTTGATGGTGGAGAACATGGTCTTTATGTTGTTTTGTAATGCTGTCTGTAAATAATGATCGACATCTGCAAAGGCTTGTAGGCATCTTCACTTTGCCCTTCACCCTTGTTGTTTTTTTCCAAAGGACGTTTGGCTCAATTTGACTTGTGTGGAAATCTGACCAGTCTGACTAATATTTAAGAAATAGTGACAAACGCCATGAAGAACTTTTTGGAGATGAACTTTGACAGCTAATTGACCATTTGCTTTAATCTTTCTGTGTGTCTGTGTACCAGAGTGGGCGTTTGTGGGATCTGTAACCCTGGGCAGTGTCTTGTTCCTGCTGCTGTTGGGGATCTGCTGGTGTCAGTGCTGTCCTCACTCTTGCTGCTGCTACGTCCGCTGCTGTTGTTGTCCCGACACCTGCTGCTGTCCACGACACTGTGAGCTACAAACATGACTAAATGACCTCCTTTAGTGCTTGTTTTGCTTCAGCAGGATTAATCTTCCTGACATTTTAACATGTTGTTGTAAATGTGTGCAGTATACGAAGCAGGAAAGATGGCAAAGAGTCAGCAGCCTGCTCAGGTTCCTGTGTATCCTTATTACATTCCTGGTGTACCTACTGTGGTCCCACTTGCACCTTCATCTCACCTGGACCCAAAGATCCCCTCAATCCCCTCGATCCCCTCGGTGGACAATAACCTGGCTGGAGGTGGGTGAATAGCTTCGGTTTTATTTGTTAGATTTTATTTTCAGACTAATCGATACTGACTTCACTAACCAACATTTCATCTCTCATCCTTGAGTGCATCTTTCAGTCTCACGCATGCTTGTAAATGGTCATTTTCAGTTGTTTTTTTGTCTCTCATGAGCTTTCCTTCCACACTTTCATGTATATTGTGTGTCATTGCATGGTTCTTTTGTGTGTCTGTGTGTGTGTATGTCTATATGCGTCCATGTTTGGGGGTGTATGTGTTCAAATCCACAGTGCGCAGTGGTTACCGACTGACAGCCACTCCAGACCAGGACAAAATGAAAGTTCTTTACTACATAGAGAAGGAGCTGGCTCAGTTTCCATCCAACAAGATGGCTGCACTCAAATGTAAGCCTGCACAAGTTAGGCCAGCTTCTACAATATGTGTGACAGCGTGTGCAAGATTGTTTGTCTCTTTCTTGAGCATTAGAAATTGACTAGTGCTAGCTTTCTTCTTGTCCTAACATTCATCTCTTAACATCTACATTCGATCAGTTTAAAGGATCTGTCTTTTTGTACCCCTTATAATGAGTGGCACATTGTAAAGGTTTGAGACACATACACAAAACAACATGGATTTTCTGGGAAATAGACTGAGAAATTGTCATATTATATATTTATTATTCACATTGATGTAAAATATCAAAATGTTCATCTTAAAATAATTTTTATTTACCTATTTCAAAAATTCTTCACAGCCTAAGCCAGAAAAAGATGCAATACTGACACAAATAGGTGAAGTTATACATAGGGTATTGAGACTCTTATTAACATATATAAACTAGAAAACCTTTTAGTCCTCTGAAATCATGCCTACAGGTTAAGGTGGTACACCTGAGCAACAATATTAGATAAAATTAGTCGTTTATTGCTCAAAATGATCAGTTGTTGTAAAATTCCTGCTGTTATCTCCATAGCAAGACAGTGATAGTGTGTTTTTTTCTGCATTTGGTTCCACCAGTTTAGGTTTCTTCAGTGCTTAGTTTCTTCACTGGTTGGGAAGGTTTTCAAATTCTTCTACAACATTTAGTGATTTAAGTCTGGATTTTTACTTGGTCATGTTGTAATCCACTGTTCCTTCTTCCTGTGCCATTCATAGTCGGATTTACTTGTAAGCTGAAGATTAGTTTCACATTTTCTTCAAGCTGCCTTTGATATGATGCAGAATTACTGGGAACAATATGTCCCTGAGACATTTATTAACATCTTGGGCCAGATTAGAAAAAAAAAGAGAGTTTAAATAGGATTGGACATTTGTTTCATGCACATACAATAGTAAAGATTGATGGAGAAGAATTACACATGTGCACATTTCTGCCTTTGTGTGTGCACAGCTTAACTCATGAAGTGTTACACTGTTTTATGCATCTGGTCCATGATCCTTTTGGGCTCTTTTGGAAACTATAGTTTGCCATTTTCTGGAAAACCGCATAGATGGATCAAATCAGTGCAATCCCTGACATCTGCAGGACTCACAAGCAGATCTTGTGACGTAATTGTGAGGTTCTTTGGCAACTACCTTTTTGCAACTTTCCTTTTTTTTTTAAAACTTTACTCCTGACCTGAATTTGCTGAGGTAGGTTGCCCTGAACAAATTGGCATTGGTTTAAAATACACATAGTTTGGTTTTATTTTTTTTTATTACAATGGGATAATGTATTTAATATGATTCGGAGATGTTTCAAATTAAAGATTCAGGAGTTTCCACATGTTTTTTTGAGCTTCTAAACGTTCTTAAAATAACTTTGTCAATAGCCAGGAGAGCAGCTTACTTGTGTGTTTTTTCCTCCTTAAACCCAAGGTTGTTTTCTCAAATTCCATCTGAAAATCATCCTTAACTTCAGCTTGTAATAACATCACAACTGTAGGGCCAAACTCAACAGAAGAGCAAAGACACTTATGAAAATCTGGCATGCAAAAAGGCTCTTTATCTTTATCACAAGGCCAGAGCAAGGACATTAGACCGTGTTTTTAGTAAGTGTGAGATAAGTATGCTGGTTGATTTTCTTTAAATAACAAATATAGACAGTTTGAGTACAAGTCGCTATGCTCCGTAACAACTAAAGTGAGAAATTAAATACTACACAATCTTTAAATTCCCTGCAACCCTCAATCAAACAATGCAGTTTGGAAAATGCATGCATGCACAATCTTTAGATATAGGTTATATTAACAGTTTCTGAAGGCAGGAAAAAAAATTTGCCTCATTGATTTGAAGATGATGAACAGAACAAGCTCCTCTAAACATGTTCATATTAATCCCAGTAAACTTAATCTGAAATGCTGTTTTTCCCAATAGCCAGCAGTTTATCAGAACTGAGCTCCCTTCATGATGGGGGAAACACAGACTTCAGACACACATATCAGACGGTCCAGATGAAAGCACTCCCACCCATTGCGGACCAGGATGAAGAGTTAAGAGTAGCTCCTCCTGCACGGAGTCGAAGGCCCAGACTGGATAAAGGCGTCCACTCAGATGATGAACTGGACCACAGGTAATGTGGATGTTTATTAACCAGTTTGTGGATTATTAGCTAAAGTAGAAATCAATATAATGTATCGATTTTAACATACATTCATTTGTTGTTAAAGATCCTAAAGGTTTTGGTCCTAAATAAGTATCCAACCAAAGCTTGTAGTGTACGAGCTTCCCAGAGCCCTGGTCTCTTTTTTAATCCTAAAATGGGTACTAAAACCTATGAAGAGGCATCTTTTAACTGTTCTTATTTCATTTCACTTATTGAATATTATTTTTCATCTGAAGTTACTTAAATGTCCATGGTTTTAATTTCCCTCAGTGTGATTGGTAAGTGAGGGGACAGCGTTTGTAGAGAACATAATTTTATGTAAATGTGAGTGTGTGTGGGTTTTAGTCATGGGTATGTATGTATTTTAGTCATGTCATGTATGTGAGCACATCTGTGACTTGTTGTCATGTGGTAATGGGTTAAGGCAGGTTTTTCTTATTAAAAAGGTGTTTTATAGATAAAGATAGCTACATATAACGTTACAACAGAATTACTGAGAGATAGATAGATAGATAGATAGATAGATAGATAGATAGATAGATAGATAGATAGATAGATAGATAGATAGATAGATAGATAGATAGATAGTAATTCATTCATTCATTCTCATATGTTCTTTTATGTACTCCTGCTGTACTGACCGCAGGTGGAATCCGCGGTCGGAGCACCTGCATAGGAAGACTCTGAATCGAAGAGGGCGAACTGGCTCCCTGGATGAGCTGGAGGAATTTGCCCAATCATACAACTCTCGTGGTCGTCGGGCCGAACCTCCAGATCTGCCCTATGAGCGGGATTACAGCCCGCCCAGGCGCTTTTATCGGGATGATGATGGCTGGGGCTGTCACAGCCCTTCGCCTTTACAACAAAAGAGAAGGGACACGTGGGACAGTGACCGTCCTTCTCGACCACCTCAAAGTAGAAGCTATGATGACAGCTTCCTGAACAGGGTGCTGGAGAGTAAGGCGAGGGGGCGGGGAGGAGACAGAGGGCCTGGGAGGGTGGACGAGGACAGTGACACTCCTTCTAAAGGCAGCTCTAGAGGCAAAGGCAGCGATAGTTACTACAGCCGGTCACCTAGCAACCGTCCAGATGAGGAGGACCCTTTGCCTCCATACTCTGAGCTGGAGGCAGAGCGGTACCGCAGAGCTGACATGACCACAGATCGGTACCGCACAGCAGATCCTCCCAGATCAGAGAGATACAGGACCACTGAGCCAGCTCCCAAACCCTTCTCCTACACCCGCCCCCACCTAGGGACGTCCCAGACGCTACAGGGGCGCAGAGAGGACCGAGACAGGAGTCGCAACCTGGTGAGTTATTTGTAGCAGGAACAAGGTCTTCCTTTCTGTTCTGCTCTTCAGGAAAACAGCCTCTACATCCTGTAAATAGTCACAAAATAAGTCTGGTAACATCCTTTGTTTTTCTCATTGTCAGCAGAAGATCAACAGTGAATTGTTTCATTCAAGAAATAGAATCAAAATAAAAATGTCGATTTAAGTATTTAAAATGAGCAGAGAGCAACCATGGGGCTAAAGCGTAGGCAAGACAAGTAAAATATGATGTAGCAGCACTTAAGAAAGAAGCAGAATGACAAGGAAGTCACAAAATGATCATAGTTATTAAATTTTTACAGAGACCAGACAGAAACAAAGAAGTAGCAAAGACATACAAATGACCAAAATGTGAGGAAAAACAACCATACGTTTATATAAAAACAACCTAAATTAGATACAAATTATCCCAAGTGTGATATGAACTGAACCCAGAAATGACTAGAAAGATGTTAAGATTGATCAAAATGGCAAACTAAATCATCAAATTCAAATCCAGTTGGTAACAGAGAGTTGTCAAATTATGCAACTAACAAACCTGACAAAACAATCACTGAGAAAGAAAATGAATTTACTAAGAGCAAAGTGGACTGAAAACATCCATAAAGGATTGCAAAGTGCATTAAGAAAGTGTAGATGATTCTGTATACGAAGGCTCCACACTTGGATGATCTACATGTGTCTACATTCTGAGGTCATTTGGGCCCTTTGTTGTCTGTCTTTTTTCGTTCTCTCTTTTATTGTCCTTAAGCTCATTGCTTGGATTCTGTAGCTCTCTGCTCACTGTTTTGGTTTTGGCAGCACAAATGGTTAAACCTAAACATAGAGCCAAAAGAGTGACTAATACCCACAAATCCATGAGAATGTTGTAAACACAACCTAAAAATACATTATAATGTTGCCTCTGACCTGCTCAAAGTTAAAAAAACAGCAGCTGTTTTTGCAGATGCTCAACATTGCAGTGATTACAAATTCTTCTGCTGCCCCCAAGTGGACTGACACAGAATTGCAACCTTAAAAAGTCTTTCACTTGAAACACTCGACTTTGGTGCTAACATGCCATTTGCTGACAATAAGAAAAAGACACGCTAAAATCCGCATTGTCCTTAACATGTAAAGATGTTTTACAGTCTTATGTGCTTCATATTTTTGTTTTCTGGACTTGTGCAGAGAGTCTTAACACTGAATCCTTATGTTAATTTTTAAATTACTGTATAGGTGGTTGCCGCTTTTTCATTTAAAGACATTTACAATGACCACAAGCTAACTATTAATCTGACTTCTCTTGCAACCACTACTGTGTTATCGTTCTTTCTTGCTGGCTAAAGATCCCATACTTTTTTTTTCTTCTGCTGCACATTGTTTGTGGATCAGACTAAATCTCAGGCACCACTAACCCAGCATGAGCATCTCTAACATGTGGCTCTCAATGTATTTCCCTAACAGAGCACTGCACTGAGCAGGGACTCTCTCATAGTGTGACAAGGCTCCTCAACCTCCATCCACATGGCACTGCCACACCATTTATTATATCCATCCTGCAGCTACGCAGGATAAACTAACTGTTCCACCATCATCTGCATGACGTCGGGTTCATCTCACTGAAATAACATCACAGAAAAACAGCAATAGTGGGGGAAACCTGAAAAAAATGAACGTGCACAGAGGAACATGCTTTTTTTTTATAAGTTCAGGACGGTTTACGGCTTCTAATGCATCAGCAATATTTGTGTGTTTCTACATGTCTCTTGTAAAAATCCTATATAAGTGGTGTGTGTGTGTGTGTGTGTATACCACTTGAGTTTGCTGAGTTGAGCTTACATCAGTGCCAAGACGCTTTTATTTTGATTTGCCAATTTCAGAATAATCTGATGTAACTTTAAGCAGACTCCAGTCTTATATTTCTGCCTCAGTACTCTGCAACTCAGGTTTACAGTATATTTTTACATTTATCTGTTAATTGTGCCGTTGTTTGTTAAGTACTGCGCCTTGAATTTGTTCTGCGTATTGTTCTTGCACTGCTTAGATACTTTTTTAAATAAAGAAACCTCTCGTTAAGTCTTGACTCTTTTACTGAAACATGGATCATAATACAGCTGAGAACACTGATGTGAAATAACTTCGATTATTGATTTATCCGGCTGATGTAGCCAAGATCTATCATTTGGTCTAGACAAAAAACTAGCACATTTCTTATAATTTTCAAAATCAAGGTAACATAAAAATCTTTAAAAATACAAATGAATCCAATGCACATTTTAACTATATGCTGAGAAACCAGCAGACAGTCATTCATTGAATAAACTAGAAATGAATCACAATTTATTAAAAAATAAAGTTAAAAAAAATTCATGTGGTTTTATGATTATAAGTTAAAGTTCTGATTGTTCAAGTCCTGAATACACATTATCATACTTTTCATTTACTTGAAACTCAGCTTCATTAAATTTCACCCTAAACCTTTTCATGCATGAATTAATAAGAAACAATTAAACATTTTTTTAAATACAGCATTTTGCCTCTGCAGACATATGCAACAATACTTTTTTGTTCACTAGTAATATTTACAATTTATCATGATTTATTATTTTAATGTATTCTATAAAATATTTATGAAATAATATATAATCATAATTTTATTTAAATATTGTATAAAATACAGCTTTATCATTTTCATTCCTATTTATCACAAAGGCAAAGTTGCGTAGCTACGTTATGTTTAATTATATCATATATTTATTCTCCAGTGAGTGGAAATGTATTGGATGACTCACTAACATCTACTGAAGTGGTTTATTTACAAAAATACATTTCTATTCATGAAATGCAAGAGAAAAGCTTGTAAATAGGTGCCCACTACAGGGCCACTATGTAAGGGTTATTAAAGCATGTTGAAGGATGAAACTCAATATTTGGTACTGGTCATGGTTTCCAGACATTTGACATAGATACAAAAGCATATATTAAGAATTAAAATAATTGGTTCATAAAGAATTAAATGTTTTGAATATTTTGTCAAACTTTTTGAGTTAAAGAGGATCCAAGTCTTTCAAGAGTTTAAAGAGTTATAAAATCATAATCTGAAGAAAAAAACTTGTCCAAATCACATAAATCTGACAGAAGAATAAATTACTGTAAGTGAAACCTGTTATTAGATGCTTTTTGAGAAGTAACTTAAGTAAAAAAGAATCAACAAAAGTAAGCGTTGTCTGTATATTTTAATTATGTTTCTTCTTTGCATTTGACATTTTCACACCTTAGACTTGTATCAGTTTCTCTGCAAATGCTTGATAAATTCAGGTGTGAACACTTCTCATATTGACTTCACAATTATCATTTCATGAAACGTAAAAAATGTCAGCTGATATTTATTGATCTGTTCTTCTTATCTATTTGATTTCCTATAGGTTTTTCACAATAAAGCTTTTTTTTTCAATTCAGGGTCTAAGTCACTTGGTGCCAAATACTGTGTGATATTCTCTTCTATAAATCAATATGTTAAGTTTGTCTTGTTTTGAGTTTAAACTTTATTTGTACAGTTTTATAATCTGTGCAGTACTCAAGATTTAATTTGAATAAACAAGCCTATTTTAAGTGTGAACAACCTGTAATAAAAAGCTTTTTATCTGTAATTATTTGCATATTTTCCCCATAGTTAGAGTCCTGTATCACACCGGGTCAGAAGGATAATTTCAAGCTCACTTATATTTACTTATTTATAATTATTTGGTTGTAATTTGGCCTGGGCAGTTTGAATCATTTCACAGTGTCCTTTTGACCTGATGGATTTGCGTATTGTCATATTTCATATGTCATATTGCAGTATATTAAACTCAATTGAGTTAATATCAAAACATATTTTGATATGATCCGACTAAAAACTTTGATTTTATCTGATAATTGTAAAACTGTACTTGTGTGCTTTGGGCAAATGCATTAAAACACATGGTTACAACATTTATCACAGAAATACACAGCTAGCACGATTTAGCAACAATGTGTACAAATTTATCATATGTATGTACTCTTTTTGTTTCTACTTTGTTTTTACTACAATTTTTAGAAAATGAGAGTACATGTTGAAACAAAAGGTATTTTATGGCACAGACTGTTAATCACAGTGTCAACATTAGGAACACACTGTGTATAAATACACATAAAATGGAGGGAACAGCATGTTCTCACTAGAAACTGATAAAGAAGGAATCGAGGATTTGGTGTGGGGAGTGTGGAGAATGTGACGAGTTTTTAATCTCTGCAGCATTTTTCAGTGGTTTTCCAACACTCTTCAGAGAGCTGCCAGCAGTACTTGAGTCCAACTCAAATAGCCTTGTTTTGTGTTTTTTAGTGTAAGGCTGGCCAGGGTCCATGTTTTCTAAGAAAAGGTGTAAACATCCTCACACAAAGAGCTCCAGCTCTCAAAATGACTTATCCTGAAAGTGAACTTTAATCTCAAGCAGTTGGCAAACATGATGGAAACTCATCCAAACACAGCTTTACTTGAAGCTCTCTGTTGGTCTCCCTCCTGTTTCTTCTATTTTGCACCAATAAAGCTGTGAAGTTTATGCCTGATTTGTTGTCTTAAAATGTGGTTGGTTGTGAAACACTGGATCCCTTTGAATTAGCTCATTTTGAATTGGATGGCAGATACACATCTAAAAAAAAACAACCCACAGGAGCAACAAAAGGCTGGAAAAATAAATCACACAATGCAAAAACTGCATAGTGAGTAACTAAGTTTGACAACTAACTATGTTAACTGGCAACAGATCAATAATATTCCTGCAAACATATATTAATGTTCCCCCAGTCAGACGTCATACAGAGGACAAAAATGTACCGACTGAAAGAAACATTTTATTTATTGTTTTGTTTTGTTTTTTTCTAATGCACAGCCTTGACTTTACTCTTAAAAAATTTGTACATTTTGGATATGCGCATGCTTTTACACCGAACAGGAGCACAAGAGTAAACTCTGGCAGTGTTGGTTTATTATTTTCCCATGCCTTTTTTTTTTTTTTTTTTTTTAAATTAACTTTATTAAAACAGTGACAGGTTGTACAAATAGGTTATCCATACAAAGCAGTTAATTTAAACAAAGTACATAACAGCAGGACAAAGAGAAAAAGGAAAAGGTGCCTTTTTCTTCTTTCCGCTTCACCTTTCTGTCCTCCATCATGCACCTGTCACAGGGGGCGGAGCTTGTGATGTCACCCGAAGCGGAATGGGGGAGGGGATGGAAGACTCCGCCATTCCATGGGAAAGTTGCACTGAAGACCACAATCACCCCTTGACTAATATGTTGTCTTAGGTGGAAAAAACTGGCGATTATGCAGTACAACTGTTATATGACGGATTTGAACAAATATTCCGGATTTATTTCGTGGATTTTCAGTCGTTTACATGACAAAGAGTGAAGTTTTCGCGGAAGGATAAAAGGCGACGAAATGGGAAATCTGATACTTGTGGCGCTTCTGTTGGTCCACCTGCCAACAGGTGAGGGTTTAAAGGTCTTATCGTAAACGTGTTTTATAATTAAAGTTTGTTAACAACTCAAATTGAGTCTGTTTTCTTTTAGAATTGACCAATGGAGAATGAATTTAACCAAATAGTCGAAACTAACAGCAAATCCAAGTTAATCATCGACAGGTGTAAACAGACAACATGGCCAACTGTTGTCTGGTGTGTACACACCTTTTTTTTTCTCTTTGTGAGAGAAACTAAGTCTCTAGTACATATATCATTTACTGCACCTAAGGAAACTGTTTATTAGACTCGAACAGGTTTTAGACAAGACCTTTTGGCTTTGCTGTACTGCATTTTGTAGAAACTATTATAAAATTTTGGTCTTTTTAATTATGATGGGCTTGGCACAATTTTATGACCACAGGCTGCAAAATAAGTTAATATCCAGTCAGTGTTGCAATAAAGTGAATAGGATTTAATGGTTTAGTTGTTTGTGGATTTTTTTATTTTTTATTTTTTTGGTTTTATTTTTCTAAGCTAGGTTGAAAACGTCCCTACCCTCCCTATACTTCCATAAATTTGTCCAAGAATTTCCAGAAACTGTGTTGATGTTGTTAAAACTAGTTTTAATATTGCTCTACAGTTATGGCCGTATCTGCATATACACCTTACTTTATTTATTGATTTATTTGCTAAATTATGATGTTGTAATTGTTGGATCAGAGTTTTTTCTGCAGTTAGTTTTCCAGCATTGTTGAGTCTATAGCTGTGGTTTCCAAACACTTTGATCCAAGATAACATAGATTGCAAACAGCAATCTATTGTTTTATTTGGTCATTGAAATAATTTTATTTATAAATAAGATCATCTGACAAACTTCTTTGACTTGTGTTTCTTTTACATCTATTTAAAATAATTGCTGGATTCTGTAGGGAAGTTATGTCTTTCTGATGCACCTGGACATTTGGTTATCCAGTTTAGTTACTGGTGCTGTTCAGTTACAGCATAGATTTTAGATAAGTCATTTATATTTGTACTTTGAAGGTTTACTAGTGTATTCTCCAGTTTTAGCCATTGTTACGACACTGTGATGTTTACATGAGAAGTTATTTAGCTTTTTATCTAGGTTTAAAACAGCAGACAACCACTTCTCCAGTCCAGTTTGATCTTAAGTTGTTTTGTTTTTTAAATTATAGTCAAGTAAATGGGTTGTGAAATATTATGGTATGACAAAGAAATTTATTTATTTATTTATTTATTTTTTTTAATAAACGCCCCAGTTTTTAAAATAAGCTGACACAAAGCAAAAGCTGCTACATGTTTTTATAATAACTCGGGAGCTCAGTCACTTATTCAAGAAGATATTTTACACTAACTGTGTTTAACACTTGTTTATTAGTATATGTGTTTCCTGTCATCAACATGTGTCCACAAAATACAAAATACAGCTGACAGATGTCATTTTTTCAAATGAAATATAGAGCAGTGTGTGCTGTACACTGTTAGCTAGTTTGGTCAGATTTTTATCTTCAGCCTGAAGCTACTGTAAACTAAACTGTGTCATGTCAGCATGTCATAATTTACATGACATCTCCGTTTGTGTCAGAGCTGCTGTCTATTCAGGTGGTTGTTCCAGAGACAGAGAGGAGAACAATGCTTTTTGGATCCGTGATTCTCCGCTGCGACTACTCGACTTCAGCAAATATTCAGGAAGTCCTTGTCACCTGGAGGTTCAAGTCCTTCTGTAAGGACCCAATTCTGGAGTACTACTCTACAGGTGAGTCTGGCTACTGAAGGAGAGGGCGATGTTGTTGTGCTTGTGTGTTAAAAAATTGGTCAACCCAGCAGAAAATATCTTCATATGCAACATAAAATTACTGTAAAATTACTTGAAATTTTGGAATACTGTCTAACTTAAAATGATGAATCTCCAAACAGGCCGGTGGCACCACATTTGAAGCTGCAGCAGCTGCATTTTAATGACATGACCAAGTTGGTCTTTGTTTTTTGTTTGGTGGCGGGGTTGTTTTTGTGTATTTGTATTTTTGTATCTGTAGATTGCAGTGGGACACTCAAATTTTGTTCACTAGATGGTACACCTCCTATGGAGCCATAACTTTCTTTTTAAGGCTCATTTGCACTTTGTTTTATTTTTGTTTTCTGTATTTTCACCTGTGCCACCAGTTGCAAGTTGTCTTTGAGTTTTGGTTATAATTCTTCTTCTTTGTGGTACTTATCATAATATTCTGCGGAAAATCTGCACTGGAAATGGAAAAGGGAAGATCAGTGTCCAAGTACAAATCAGTGGAAACTGAGCTGTTGAAAAAAACATGCTGCTTGTTAGTCGTTGCAACAACTTCTTGCACAAATAATCTTTTAAAAGCAAGATGGATGAGTGTTTCAGAATTGGGAAAGACTTCACTTATGTGTGCATGGTTATATTTATAGAGTTTCAGAGAGGTAGACCTGAACCCAAATATTGGTTTTCCACTTGTTGCACCAAAGTGCACAAAAAGCAGCTGTTGAAAGGGATAGTGGTTCATTTTTAGATATTTTAGATGAGTTTAATTCCTTTCTTCTGTGATTTTTCTTTATCTTTGTGATTCACTGTAATTGTTTAGTTTTCAGTGTCAATCTGTTTATATACTCAAAATATACAATATACATACTCCAATAAACAAACAAATCCCAGGTGGTAAACATGTAAACTGTTATTCTAAAGAGGTCAATCTCAAACTGATGTGCAACATGATATTTGTTCATTATGGCCGCAGCATGTTTGACTCAATTGTCTGAGTGACATTATCAGATATAACTTTAGTCCAAAGATCCACGTTGTCCTACATATACTAAATCACTAAATTCCCCTGTTCTTAATTTCTCTTTTTCCACCAGAAAAAAGAAACTTGAACAAATTCTAATTTGTCAGTGTGTTCAACTTTATAGGCAATTCTTCGATAAATCCAACAAGTATGTTCCCTTCAACATTTGTTGCAACATTTGATCCAGGAATTGACAACAATTCTCACACTTATTGCATTTCAAGATTCAGCATGTAACATTTGTACAAAAGTTCCAAACAGAATTTCACTTTTTCCAGTAAAATTGTGCACAATGAGATTACTGGTGGCTGCTTTAGTGTGAGGATTTGTCTTTCTTTTTGTGCATTGTAGTTGACCTTTTCACCGTAGCTCTGATCAGACTGGTCACACAGGAAAAACACACAAATTAAATGAATTGTTAAACATGGCTGGCTGCTATTAATATTTCCATAAGCTATGCTGCGGAAATGGATTATTTAACTTGAGCTGCACACTTGCAGCTGGTCACTAAAGGGCAGTGCACAAATGCCAAAAAGTAATTGAAAGCTTGGTGGTTACCTCTGATCTGTGTAAGGGTGTGGATGTATTTCTACAAACATACTCATCACTGACAGTGTTGTGCAAGTTCAAAGTTAAGTTCACTCAGTTTGAAATGAATAGTTCATGTTCATAGCTTACCATTTCAATTTTGAACTAGTTTGAAGTTGAGTTAATTTCAGTTGTTTTTAGCAATTTATCATTGTCAACCAGAAAAGAGTGCTAATATAATATTGCAAGACATTACTTTAAAAAAAAAAAAAAAAAAAACTAAAAAGTTATGCAGTAGTAAGTGGTCAGTACTAACTAGAGCTGTGACGATATGCTGTTGTCCCAATTCAATTCTGACTTTTTTGGGTGCCGGTTCTATTTAAATTGTGAGTCTCACAATTCTTTGATATTACTGATTTTTGTTGATTAAAAACAAAAAAAATGTACAAAACTTTTTTTTGCTCGTCATTTTTCTTAATTTCAGTTTGGAAAAAAACAACACAGTAGCCAGAACGTCATTCTGCTGCTATAATGCCCAAGAAGACAAGTAGAAAGATAAATGAAAATGGCAAAACATTTATAATTATTTTTATTGAAAAAAAAATCAATTTTTTAACAAAAGAAAACTATTTTAAAAATGTAAATCAAAAAATCTCTTCTTTTTTTTTAAACTCGGTTTTCCCACCCCTAGTACTCACATCTTCTCATATTTTTATGCTGAACATGAATCTCAGTGAAGTAGATGGAATGTAGCCTGATCTTTGATGATTTAGAACTTTATGTTGTTCTATATATTTTCTTGGATTAGCATCAGGAGGCATTTTGTATGTTTAATAAAGTGTACAAATATGGTAAAACCTGCAGCTAACCTTGGAAGTCATATCTCAAGGTTGCAGGCAATGTGATCTGGGTCATTTGGGGCTGTTGGCAGGGGTCTTACACCTGAGTGAGAGAGTGAGTGTGTGAGAGAGAGGACTTGCAGACATCCCCTCACACTGAAGGGATGCTTCAACTCTGTTACGTTACTCTGCAAGTTAGAAGTCGATGAGGCTAACATTCAGACTTGCTTTCCAAGAGCAGACAGACATTTTGTGCACACAAATGTTTTGTTTTCTTACAGTCTGTTTCCTTCACAGACAGTATGTAATATTCCAGTGAAGAACAATCACCGCACAAAGCATATGATGCACACTCTGCATCTGCCACCTCTCTCCTTTCACCTCCACTTTCCATTTCAAAGACTGACTGCACCATTGTTACCGCGGAGCATTGCTGGGTTATGCTAATGGTTTGAAGTAACCGTAGTGTGTGTGAAAATGTAGGTTGTGACTGTTAGAAAACCTTACAGAATCCAAACTAGTTCACATTCATGTTCTTTGATTGCAAATGCATTGTGTTCAGTTCGGTATTTACAGAAAAACTACTAATCAGTAGAGATGGGAAAATCAAATTGAAAAATCAAATATATCAAGATTTTTTTGCTTCCCAATTTTAAATAGATTTTTTGTTAAAAAAAAACAACCCAAAAACATCCAAATAAATAAAAAATAATCCATAATAAAATTGTTGTCACTTGTTTTTATTTATCTTTTTACTTGTCTTCTTGGGCATTATAGCAGCAGAATTATGATCTGGCTATTTTTTTTGTTTGTTTCCTAAATTTAGTCAAGAAAAATGACAAATTAAAAAAAAAAAAGGTTTTGCACTTTTTTTTGTTTGTTTTTATACTACAAAAAACAGCAATATCAGGGAATCATGAGAATTGCAATTTAAATCAAATCTGCACCCAAAATATTAGAATCGAATCAAATCAGGACGAAAACATAGTCACAGCCCTTGTAATCAGTGAACATGTTCAAATGCACAACACTGATCTTTGAATATAACTTCATTGCTCTTGTTATTTTTTGTTTTTTCCTTTTTGTTGTTGTAGTCATTCACATTTTCTTTGTTTTTATTTTTTCCAGATTGTATGTCTTTTTATAGGCTCTTCTGATGATTGTCAGCTTTGTTTTGTTGCTGTAGGTCTTCTTTTCTGTACAGGTGTAGCAACTAGTTGTTTTCTTTTTCTGCTTTTATCAAACATCTGGTGATGTTGTCCAGGTCCACCATTACTTTATAACTTCAGCAATAGACTAATTCAAACGTAAAGATATTTTAGTATCAAGGGGAGCTTTAAGACCTTAAACGTCCAACGTTCGCTTGCCTTAAAATGTGGCAACAGAATGTTGTGCTGACACGGATCTAAAGCTACAGTGAAATAAACCACTTCCACTGTTTTCCCCGCTTCTGAAGCCTATCAGGCAGCTCTGCAACTGGGACAGGATCCTGCGGATGACTGCCAAGATAGCCAGCGAACAGTTCGGACAGTGATCCAGAAGAGAGGCACCAGTGAGCCCATACTGGATTCAGAGTACAGAAATCGTAAAATCACCATCCAGAACTGTGAGTTAAATTCCACAATAATGGTTTTTGTTTTTTTTTTGCTCTTGTCCAATCTTAAAATTTGACATTTATTTATTTACTTTCATTCATATGTATGCAGAGAAATTCACAGAAGGTTTACAGTCTGTATCTTTATTCTGTGCATGCTACTTGCTAGTATTATTCCTCTTCCTGATAAAGTTCAAGTGAACAAGATAAATGCTACATTAGAAACGGAAACGACACCAAGATATTCAGTTGTCAGTGAAGGTTTTGCTGTTCAGGTTCAGCGCTTCTTTAGAAAAGTGTTTTATATGTATTTGACTGTAGAGAACCTGCCATGTAGAATTTAAATGTAGTACTTGCTCATACTACTGTGTTTTCTGTTAATAGCGGCTGATTTGGTGATAAATGAGGTGATGTGGTGGGACAACGGTATGTATTACTGCAGCATCTACGCGAATGGAGACACAACAGGGGACTCAGATCGTGAAATCAAACTAATTGTGTTCCGTGAGTTCCTTCATTAAGGTCAGATTGTTGCGCTCATGTTGAAATTGAAGGCATAAAGTGACAGATGTCTTCTTGTTTCAGACTGGCTGACTGTCTTGTTGATCATCATCGGCGCTCTCCTGCTCATCATTCTGTTAAGCATCTGCTGCTGTCAGTGTTGCCCGCAAAAGTGCTGTTGCTACGTCCGCTGCCCATGTTGTCCTCAGACGTGCTGCTGCCCAGAAAAAGGTAAGACCTTTCTGTTTGTTTGTTTACAAACAGAGGTGCATTTTGTCACAATCCAGCTCGAAGATATGACAAAAATGGACCAACAAAAGAGATATTAACAAAACATAATGACTATCCTCCATTGATGATGCACTCCAAAAATGAAAAATTAAACATTAATAATGCTACATGTTTGTGTATGTAAAAAAAAAAAAAAAAAGTATGGTGAGAAATACTTGGCTGTAAAACATTTCCACTGTGGAGCTTGAGCCATCTCAAATGCACCAACCAAACAAACATTAACAGGTGTGGTGCTATTTGGATGTTGAATTAGTCATCATTAGGGACATGTCACTGAGAAAATGTTTGAATTGCGTCTTTAAATAACCTCAACATTTAACAAAGCCTCAATGTGTAATTGGACCACTGGTTGGTAACAAATGTATTAAAACGATGAATAACTAAGGATTACCAAATTCAGCAACATCTTGCTTTGTAAGCTTAAACTTTTATATTAAAACTTGTCTTTTATGACCAGTAGTATTGGACAATGAAGTCTGGCAAATTCAGTATGATAGCTGATTGTGAATATCTGTTCTGAAGACCAAAACCGAATTTGTTACAAGCTCTGAGTAATTGAGTATATGTCTATAAGGTGAGACAAAGCTTAAACTTGTATTAATCTCCTACTTTGTAATGGTTCACCTTTCTGTTTTGTTTCCAGCTGTGATGCAGCACCGGATGCTGCGCGAGGCTCAGAAGGCTATGGTTCCTTGGATGAATGGCCAACCCATTTATGCCCCCATCAGCTCCAATGCCTCCTCCCAGGGTGTGCCCATATTGTATTCAGGTGAATAAAAGTAGGATAACACTGTCGTTGAATGATTTGTTGACTTACCAAAGGCTTATTTGTTTGGTTTGGCTACGCAGGCATGAGGAAATCAACTCCTCCACATGCACATATTTATAACAAGAAAAAAAAAGTATGTTAAACCTGAAGAATATGAATATCAGTCTAGTTTTCTCAGATTTCAGCTGCCATTCTTTGCTTGAATAATTGATGTTGCAGGTTTAATGTTGTTTTATACTTGTGAGGGAACGAGCCGCAAAAAAAACAAGAAGCACAAGGAATTTAAAAAAAAAAAATGATGTCTACATTTGTTTAACAAAAATATCAAAATAAATCTTTTAGTGCAATAACTTTGCGCCCATAAAAGAGGTCAAAGAAAGCAAACTTCAACATGGGCATTATCATAAGGAATTTAAAACTGAAACAAGGGACACATGTATACACTGGCTGATCAGGCCATTTTGACACACGAGGGGGGGGGGGGGACAATACAATACTATATACAAAAAATAACATAAACTTAACTTATCAGGATAGTGTTACATGTAACCTGTTAAGATAATAAACTTAACAATCTGAAGTTCCCAAATAATGCAAAACACAGCTGACACTTCCCTCCTTAAAACATGGCACTGACCAATTAGGCCTCAGCCTGATTTAAGGAGCTCCAGTGCAGCCAGGACTCTTTTCTTTGGCAGGCTTGGGAACTTCACACAGGAACTGGCAACTCAAAAGGAAAGTATATTAACTGAAAGCAAAGCAAATAGACAAGGTTACAAAATAAACCAAATTAACAAGGTGACAAAATAATTTAACTAAATGTGTGCACCCAGTTAGTTAACACTCTGTCAACCCAGCGAATGAAAATATGAAAAATGATAGTGTGGATCCTAAAAGTGTTTACATAACTAAGTGAGAAAGAAACAGAAAGTTACCAGACCTTTACTGTGTCACAATAATACTGTGCGTTTTGTCACAAGCTAATCTCACTGATTTTTTTTGCTCCAGGTTCATACACAGATTACCCAACCAAGCACGACTTCGCCATGGCTCCTATCCAGCTGTTACCCATGCCCCTACAGCAGCAGCAGCCTCCTCCTCCCCCGCCTCATCACCATGTCAATGGGAGTCTGCGCAGCAATGTTCAAGGTACTAACCAGGTATTGGACTACCTGGAGAACCAGGTGAGGGGGCTGGATGTTGGAGCACTTCAGATAGCTCCACATACTGTTCAAAATATGCCTCCTCTGCAGCCTCATCTGCAGCCCCAGCCCACTCCTCCAGCAGTCCCCTACACACCTGGGCCCCCAAGCATGTTGTCAGCGCTGGATGAGATGGGGGTGAGAGGGATGGAGAGAAGGGTGATCACTTTGCCTCCTATTGTCCAGCGTGTACCCAGCTTTTCTTCACATAAGGGTCCTTCTGGTGGAGATGTAGCCAGGGGCGGGCCCAGAATGTCCAGCCAGTCCAGTGGGAGCACCAATCGCTCTGGAGGAGGCTTCCAGCGAGACAGCCGTGGGTACAGAGACAGAGATGTCTCTCCTCCCAGACGGGGGATCCTGCGTGATTATAGTGACGATTCGGATTGGAACAACAGGCGGGGAAGAGCGCCACACAGGGGCTCAAGGAATGAAAGTGGAGGTTCAGCGGGGAGGAGAAGAGGTGGGTCTAGGCCACGCACCCGAAGTCGGGATGATCTAATAGAGGAGCTGCAGAGCAGAACAGCTCGAAGAGAGAGGAGCTACTCCCCTCCTCAGCATCGCAGAGGGTCCTGGAGTTCAGATGAGGAGGACAGATGGAGGAAGAGAGGAGGCAAAGGGAAAGATTGGCCTGAGAAACCACCAAGCTACTCCTCCATTGAGCCTGAGCGCAGTAACGGACGCAGGAACTACAATCGCCTTTCTGTAAGCCACACACACCAAACCAGCTGAAAGTTATCCTCTTCATGTCAATGTATCCTGTCTCCTGTTTCAGCTTTCAGTTCTTTTTTTAGGTCTCTCTTTAACCCAGCTCCATTTTGATATACAGTGAGACAGCTCAACGTAGCAGCGAGATTATGTAAAGTAGTTTTTATGAAGAGTCCAGAGTTATTGTGGAACATTAAAATTGCAGACACCACAAGGGATCTACTAGATGTAAATAAATGGCAGAAATACATATTTAAGCATATAGCACTGGGCTCTGCGTGCAACAGGTCTGAGGTGAATGCTGCAGGGATTTCAGCAGGTCTTCAGTGCTCATGAAAACAGCTATTCAGTCATTCATGCTCCCACACAAAAGCTAAGACGTTGCAAACTCTACCAACAATGTTACACCTTTGGGTAGAGTTATGTTGCCACTTGACAAGAAATTTCTTAGTTCAAATCTTGATTGGTCCTATACTCTGTATAAGTTTACATGTTGTGGTTTTGTGAACTTTCTCCTAAAGTCCAGGAACATACATTTTTATGGACTGTAAGTGTATTAGTGTGCATAGTGGGTTTGGCCCCTTAGTCTCTATGTGGCCTCTGATGGACTGATGACCCGTCCAGAGTGTACCCTACCTGTTGCCATGTATTGGCTTAAATTGTATTGCCATGTGTTGGCACCATCAGACTACTGTTGCAGATAAAATAGATATGGGAAATCAATGACTGAATGATGACTGACTGAAAAACCTATTTTTGTATCAGAATGTTTAAACATGTAGTTTCTGAAAGCTTTTCAGTATTTACTGAGCAAACTCAGGCAGTTGTTTTAAATATGCAGGAGAAACTGTGTGACATACTAAACCTGACTTGATAGATGCTTTGCCTGAGACACCTTCTGCTTCTGTCTAAAACTGCTAACAGCATCATGGTCAGGACTACTGTTGGTCAGCCTTTTCCAAGATCATTTCAGGGGATTGCCAGATCATTTGTAAAAACAAATATAGCCCACAGCAGGGGAGTGTAAAGTCTGTCCTCGAGGGCCGCTGTCCGGCAGGTTTTTGATGTATCACTGTTCCAACACACCCAGCTTCCATCAAATACATCCAGCCTACGATGTTTGGTGCAATAGCTGATTAACTTGAGTCAGGTGTGTTGGAGCAGGGATACATCAAAAACCTGCCAGACAACGGCCAGCTTGGTGGTTTCTCAGGCCAATCCTGTGGATAGTATGTAGCCCTTGATAACCAGAACCTCTGGCCTATGTTGATCAAATAAATGTCGGATGGTCAAAATGTTTTTAGGGTTGCCAAAATGAAAGCATTAAAGTAAAGAGATTAAGCTGCGGAAGTAATGCGTTTTTAACACATTAAGGCATAATCAGTTATTACTTATGCCAAATTAAACATCTAAATCTGGCATTCTTTTAGAAAAAAGCTGATTTTGGCCATGTAGGTTTTTGTTACAGCTATGAATCAAATCCACAAAAAACTTCTTTATTCTCTCATTTATGAAGTTTAATCTTTTTGTCTAGTCTTATATTAACTGTTTTTTGTTGTTTTTTTTTTTTTTTTTTGTTTGTTTGTTTTTGTTTTTTTTATCGGGTGTCCGAGAATAAAGTGATTATTTTAAAAATCTACATTTGGCATTATCTCAGTGACAGAGGCTGGTTTTCAGCTGTGTCGGGTGGGTTGGGTGCCGTGATACAGCTATTAACATAATCCACCAAAGCTGGGAACCACTCATGTAGATAGCAGTTGTTTCCTTTACTGTTCACTCTAAAGCAGTAAAACAATCTACAGCCTGTAGACTTGTATTAGTAAATCTCTGCATAGAATCTTTGTTGTCTTGATTTCTTTCATTTCACCTTCTTGTGCTGCTTTATCTCTGTGGTATTTTCCTCTACCTGCACATACCTTCTTGTAGTATAACCTCACCTTTGTCACTTTTCACTTTCTCTCACTTAGGATAGAGGCTCCAATAGCAGCACCAGCGTAGTCATCTGAAACATTTCCATCTTTTTCTCCACAACGGTGAAAATAAAGACGAAGGAGGCTGTAAATTGAATGAGTTGTTGTGAAATCTGATAGTGAAGATGTTCTGTAGCAGCATATTAGAGCTCTGTAGAGACCACTTGTGATTATAGCAAAAATGTTTGTTGAAGACAATTTTAATTCAGACTGTAATTGTTGATAGTATGCAGTTCTTTTAAGTGTGGCCTCTTTTTTTTTTTTTTATATTAAAAAAATTTCAATATTCAATATGTACTCCACCAAGCTGTCTTAGTTTTTATGTGTGTTCTCACTGGTGATGAAAATAAGCATGTTTGCAAATGTAAATATACAGTCCCTACAAGCAGATGTTGAAAACTGTTAGATTCATTTACCATGTATTGGTAATTATGCCTTATTGTTTGTTTTTAGCAGCCTTTATTTTGGCCTAATTTCTTCTCGGATTTTGTCTTTTTATATCTATACTAACAAAAGTCTGAAGATTAGTAAACATTTTGTAAACTCTTATTGTAAATAAATACATTTCACCAAAACACTGTTTACTATTCAATTTTGTTCACCTTTTCTGTCATTGTTACAAATCCAAATGTAAATGTATGATTAGAAAATGTGTTTTTAATTAAAAAAAAACAAAACAAAAAAAACTTTTTGAAATCGTGTCTTTTTTGTACTTGGACATACATATATAATCAATTTTTTAAAAAATTAAAAAAGAAACAAGTCACATAACTTAAGAGAATGTAGGATTTTTTTTTCTCTTAGAGGAGGCTTCTTGTAAGAGTACAAATGGGGGAAAAAAGAGGGAAACTATTTTTTTTTTTATTTTAAAAAAGCTACATTTTATGGAATAACTTCAACAATTGGATGGTAGGATTAGTTTTGACAGTGTTAGTAATGTCATCTCTATAATAAAATGGGGTTGGTCACTTAAATATTAGTTTACTATGTACTGTGATGTAACCTAATGAAATCCAGCAGCTATGCAAGAAGTCATACTCTCATTGAGGTTGTGTGGTTGCTTATTTTGTATCTTGTGGTTTATGAATCATGCTGGTATTTCTATGCCTGTTGGCACACCCATGAGGAGCATTTGGACATTTCCTTGTGGGACTGATACAACAGAGTTGGTTCATTGCATTCTGTTGAACTCTTTTGTTCCAATGATCGTTCACAAAAACAAAACAAAGGCGACAGGAGGGTGATATTCACCACAAACCGCAAAAATCCGATCAAAGCCATATTTTTTTCATTTAACCATTACAATAATAGTCGCTGTTGTACAGGGGATGTCCAGCAGAGGGAGCCATTAACGCGGCTCAGTTCAGTCGTCTACTTTTATCTATGTTTTTATTAAAAATGCTAGGAAAAAACGTTTTCTTTGCATAATGTATATCCTGTAATTACATATAAAAGCAGAGTTTCCAATAAATGTAGCTGTTGTGATAATGTACTGAAGAAGAACAGGACGGGGCCTTGTGTGCTCTCCGTGTGGGAGTCCGGGGGATGAAGGCTGGCCTCGGTGCTGCGCCGTCATTGGTGGCTGCAGAGCTCGGAGAGGCGGACTCTCCAGTCAGGTGACTGGGGAAGTGAAACTGCCAATGTCAAAGGGTCCTGAATCAGCTGTGACGTCTCCTCCCTGTTAAAACACACACAATAAATACAAGCGGCGGGCAGTTTCAGAGGTGCGTTTTATGAAAACATAAGTCAGGTTCACAGCAGCTTCTCGCAGTTTGCAGGTGAGGCTAAGTGAATTTAGCTTTATGCTAGCTAGCATTAGCAGCTTTGCCGGTTCTTCCATTAGGAAAACATTGCTTATCATAAAAAAAAAAAAGCAGCGGGCAGCTATCAGAAGCTAGTAGATCTGATGCAGCTGCACACACCGGGAATTACACATTCAAGACTTCGGCTGGTTCTTTAGTATCTTCTGCTCATCTATTTCTATTTCATAGCCGCATTGGTACGGAGGCGACACCTGTTGTTTATCACCGTGGAAGTGACTCAGCTAATGGGTCAGATATACCCACTTTAGGCGGGTTGTTTACAGGGGGACAGAGGCTGAGCTTTTATCATTTACGATATGTTTGGCATGTCGGGGTTGCGGGTCCTCTTTCCGAGCCGTAAGGTGACTGCTGCTACCAGCGGACATGCCATATGTGCTGTTTTTCTTCCCTGGATTTCTGCAGGCAGCATGAACTCCCTCCCAGGAAAAGCCGCTATGTCTCTGTGCAGACGCGCGGCCACCGGTGGGATGAGGGTCCTGGCAACTTCCCCGGGTGTCCCTACTGGGGGACTGCAGGCCGACAGGGCCCTTGTACAGGCTGTGCGGATCTGCCATTCAGGAACCACTCGCAAAGGCAGTGTTTACACCAAGAAGCGTGGCTACGACATCACCAGGAACCCTCACCTGAATAAGGTGAACGAGTCTTTTAACATTTGCTGATAAAACCACACAAGCTTTAAGAAAGAGGCTGTCAGCATCCTTGCAATCTGTGATGCACAGTCAAGAGGTCTGCATATCAGTGCAACAGCTAACTCTATTGTTATTATTGATAAATCATTCTTTTTTTTTTTTTTTTTAAATTAATTTACAGGTGCCAAATACAGCAACATTAAAAGAACACAATGAAAAAGAACATAGAAATGCAAATCAGAAAACATTGCATCTACAGTATTTACATTTTGTGATATTATTTCTTTTACACAGTAATGACAGTCCACATCCAAACTAATCACATATAGTTAAATGTGACGCTGATATTACATGTAGTGCTACATATGTAACATTTTAGATTATGCCTACCATGTGATGTTTATGATGATTTGTTGAGATTTTTACTTTTGCCAAGTCATGATAAAGAGCACTGGTGACCTCTCAGCTTATTGAAATGACCCATAAAACAACAGCAATAAGCAGTTAAGATTCCTCCCAGTTTGTGGCATGGTTTTAAAGAATGGTTATTATTTCTTCACACAGGGATCATTTTATGGAATGTGAAAACAACTGTGTCTGCAGACACAGTTGTATCCTGCAAATCATGTGCGGTGACAGTGGAACATGTATTTAAGAAGAAAAAAAACAACTAAAATCAAATGAATGTCAAAGGTTCGGGATATACAGAAGAGTGGCATAGCCAGAAATGATCTTCCGGCTGTCCATTATACATTGGACAATGTATAATTGTCCAATTTATAACAATCCTGCTCTTCTGTTGTGGTGCATCATGCGTAGAAAAGAGCCCCAAGCATCCATCAACAATAGATTTTCTACATCACTTCTACAAGGATGTAGAATTAATTGTGCAGCTTAAGATAAGTTTATTACTTTATTGAGATTGATAGGAGGTCAGTTTCAGTTCTTTGCAATGCAGATGCTCAGCAGTCTCATCCTGAGGCCAATTAAACAAGCAGTCAGGAAGTGGACTTCCACTTGGATTTCCAAAACTATTCAGTCCCATTTTCTGTCACACATTTGGTGTGAAGCAGTTTGATGTCTGCGTACATTCACTGTTCTTTATTATTGAAGATGTGTTGTGTTTTTACACTCTGAGCTCTTCTTTTATGCAGACATGACATGCTGATTCAGTCATTTAGTAGATATCAGAATCAGTTTCTGTCCTTCTTTTCATTGTATCAAGCGATAAAGTTATATTGTACGTTTTGCAACTTGCCAGTAATCATGATAAGATGTGGATAAAGGTTGATTTAATAGCAGTTGATACCTTCTGTCCTCTTTTTTTTTTTTTTTTTAAATGCCCTTCCTCTTCATGTGTTCATCCTCTTTAACTTTATTACAACTGCTTATTAAAAGTGTTACCTTAATGGGTATACTTTAAAGCCTCTTTACCTGCATGATGTGAGAAGTTAAGCTTAAACTTAACTTCTTAACTTATTAATACCCTTTGGGGATTAATAAAGTATTTTTTCATTTTATTAACTCTGTAAATATCTGACTTTTTCCCATGTTTACATGACTGAGAAGTTTTCCATCCACACAAGCAATTTCAGATTATTTTTTATTGACTTTTCCTCTCAGCTGACTTTCTCCCTTCCTTTTCTAGTGCTGATCTGGTTTAGCATGCTGTGTATCCTTGTCCTCTCTGTGACCTCTACTGTAGCAGTGTAGAGAAGTCCTCCTCTACACTGTGAAACTAGTAGCCGTTGTATACAGCTCTACTCTTTTGTCAAACATCTTTCACCTAAATTCTCCTCAGTGAGAAACACTGTAACTGAAGTTACAGTTGTAGATACCAACTATCAGATTTTACACTCGTCTGTGCCAGCACCCAGGCTATGGTAACTCATCTGTTACAAAAGCATGGGTGCAAAACTATCTACGGTATAACAAACTGAGCCTGGTCAGTTATTTTTTCTGCTGTGTAGGAAAAGGAAATGGGACAAGTGACAAAACAGAGAGGAAAGAGAAGTCGAGTTGACAGGGGGGTGGGTCTGGGCACCCTCTCCATTGGACAGAATAAATAGATTAAAGCCCACACTCCCCTCTAGTCTCTGTTTGGAGAGTTTGCCAACACAGAAACGGAAAAGAAGAAGCCATTAGCTATAACTAGAAGGTAGACAACACTGAAGCTGAATGTCAGTTGAATTACAGCTTTACCTTTCATTTGCTTCTCAGAGTTTCCAACATGTTATAATGTTTTCATGTATCCAAAACTGTTATAACTGGAAGTAAACATAAAAGAAAGACCTCTGTGTTTTTGCAGATGAGTCATACTTTACATCTCAGTGTGATTCCAAACCCATGAATCACTGTGGTGTGGATTTTCCTCTCCTGTGTGTGGTTTATGGGCTCAACTTTGTGCAGACTTTCTGCAAGCTTACAGTGGTATAATGGCGCCTTTTCCACCCTGCAGGGAATGGCATTCACCCTGGAGGAACGTTTACAGCTGGGCATCCACGGCCTGCTGCCCCCCTGCTTCCTCTCCCAGGATGTGCAAGTACTGCGTGTCATGAAGAGCTATGAGACCCGCACCAACCCTCTGGACAAGTAAGATGCAGACACTCTCAATGACACATCTGTAAAGGCTTTTCAAGATTATCACATTGCAGATTGTTCCATACTGTCCCAATTGTAGAGTCAAATCCTCTTTAGTTTGTAACAGCTGTTGCCAGTGCAACACTTTTTTTTTTCTTTCATCAAGTTAAATTAGTGTGGCACTAAAGGCCGGTGGAGCAATTTTCAAAGGATGGCAACATTTACTCCAGATGCAACATCACTCATATTCACCCCATTTTACTTCTAAAAAATAAGGCTGAAATCTTGAAAGCATGTCATTGGTTGGACTCATGCAGGAGCAACAGCATGCAGTGTATTGCTATTAAGTGAATTTGTGATTCAACACTCATAATGTGAGGGGTGTTTTTGGTCAGGTACATCCTGCTCATGACGCTGCAGGATAGGAACGAGAAGTTGTTCTACCGTGTGTTGACCTCCGACATTGAGGAATTCATGCCCATCGTGTACACTCCCACCGTTGGCCTTGCCTGTCAGCAGTACGGACTGGCTTTCAGGAGACCACGGTGAGCTTAACACTGTTTGCTTGTGTTTATTTGCTGTGTCCCACCATATCAAGGATGAAGGAAACTAAGGGCATCCGGTGTGAATCCTTCACACCTAATGTCTAAAATGAAAACATATTAGACATCAGGTGTGTTTAATATGTGTAATAAGAAAAAAGTATGAAAACACACGTAGAAATCCATTTATCAGTGAAAATGAATGAAAACCAGTTATTTGCAGACACAAGTCACAGAATTGGTCTTTCATCCTGTTTGCAGCGGACTCTTCATCACCATCCACGACCGAGGACACATCGCTACCTTGCTCAACTCTTGGCCTGAAGATGACATCAGGGTACACTCCACATTAATGACATCTAACTCCTGAGAAGTTAAAGATGCTTCTGGTTTTTACACGTTCCTATAATGTTTGTTTGTCTCCAGGCCATTGTGGTGACAGATGGGGAGCGTATCCTTGGACTGGGAGACCTGGGCAGCTATGGGATGGGAATTCCTGTTGGGAAGCTGGCGCTGTACACAGCCTGCGGCGGGGTTCGACCTCAGCAGTGTCTCCCTGTGCTGCTGGACGTCGGCACTGACAACCAGGTGAGCGTGACTTATGGTTTTATGACCTGGTGTTTCACTGCGTATCTGCCCATTATCAGTCATCCCAAACTCCATATGGGACAAGTTTAGAGGATTATTGGTGAGACTTGATAATTATTTTATTATTTATAGTCATGGTCCACTCAGAACCAATCACAAAGTTGATAGCACATTGTTTTTTTATATTGATTGTTGTAATTTCCAGGTGCTGCTTGATGACCCTCTGTACATCGGACTGAAGCACAAGAGAATCAGGGGAAAAGAGTACGACGAGCTCATCGATGAGTTCATGCAGGCCGTGACAGACAAGTGAGGAAAAGTGTGATTAACTAAAAATTATCCAGATGATACTTATGTCTAATCGTTCTGTCTTTCTACAGGTATGGGATGAGTTGCCTGATACAGTTTGAGGATTTTGCCAACAGCAACGCTTTTCGCATCCTTAATAAATACAGGAATAGATACTGCACTTTCAATGATGACATCCAAGGTAGTTGGAAGGATTTGTTTGTTTTTTTAAATTATTATTATTATTATACTCAAGTTACAAGATATAACGAGGCATGACAAAAATCATCTGAAAAGTTAAAGAGGATTGCAAATGAATCATCAGGTGTTCATATATCATAAAGATATGTCTCTTTATTGAATACTGGAGCTTTTCCATAACGGTTGGTGTCTTTCTGATGTGAAGAAGCTGATTTCTACAGCTGCTTTTCTACACTGGTACAGAAGTGCAAAACCTTGCTTACTCTGCAAAATTACCAAAGTTTACTAGTAAGAGTACTTCTCCATTCAGAAAATTCTGTAATTTTACTCCTCTCCCTCACAGTTTTAACAGCAGAAGAAGCCTGTTAAGTTATGTTGAGGGTTTTAACAGGACTTGTGCGTGCCTATGAAAGTCCCTGTCATGTCTAGGCTGATTTCTTTTTTTTTTTCTTTTTTTTTATTATTATTATTATTGTTTTGAATATCAGATATCAAAAGACAAACAAGGCTCCATTTCTCTGAAATCATGTAACTGCCTCATCATGTGATCGAAGCCGCTGAAAAAGCCGGAGGAAATTCAGGTCAAGTGTTCTGCTAGATTTGAGGTGATGCCGAGGATCATTATGATCAGCAGGAGATTGAGGAGACTGATGGCACTTCTTACCACATTCAGTATAGAATCATTTTCTCATATTAACACACTCAGTATGCTGATTCTTACATAACACATGAACAGATCTACTGGTATGTAGCCCACATTTATCTGAAGATGATTGTAGAACTGCTGTGCATCAAATCACCAGCAGATGTCAGGACTTCTATATGACTTTGTAATAACCTTTTAGGAAAGCATTTGGCCACGCAAGGCTTCATCACACAGTCACTACTTACAGTATCTGTAGGCTTTAATAGTCAACAATGGCTTTTTAAAAAGTGCATAGAGACACCTTTAAGTTTAAGTTCCCACATTTGGACTGGGACTGAGTGAGACGTCAGGCTGTAAATCCGTTAGATTTATCAGTTATTATATTGTTTTCGAACAGTATACTTGGCAGTTATCTTTGGCATCCATTTACAAAGAAAATTACTGTTTGAAGAAATGTTTCAAGCTTACAAAAAAAGGCAAAAAATGAACCAGCTTTTTTCATGTGATTCCTAAACAGTTCCTAACTTTACTATGAACAAGCATTATTGGCCAGTTTTGCCATAATGGGAGTCTTTTTAAATAATATACCCCAGCTAGTCAAATTGGTCACGACTTGTTCTTGCAGTCTGCTGTGAGAAGTCACATGTGCATGTTGCTTCACGAGAGAGCAAATCTGTGTAAAAAGCAGAATAAAGATTTTTTTTTTTCCTTGCAGGCACGGCCTCTGTAGCTGTCGCTGGGATCTTGGCTGCGTTGAAGATCACCAAAAACAAACTGTCAGACCACACTTTTGTTTTCCAGGGTGCAGGCGAGGTGAGAGGATTTCTTCCTTTAATTAATACTGTTCTGTAGAAATATAAATTGTAACATTAAAATGAGCTGAAACAGGAACTTTGACAATTATCCCTTCCTCTTTATGTTTGTTTTGATTTTCCTTTTCCACCAGGCTGCTCTGGGTATCGCCCATCTTCTTATAATGGCCATGGCCAAAGAGGGATTAACTAGGGAAGAGGCTGCCAAGAAGATCTGGATGGTGGACTCAAAAGGCCTCATTGTGAAGGTAGCACATTCATTCACATGGTATTACTTTTTAAAATATAATGTATGGACTGAAAGAAAAAAAACACAGTAACATAAGTTTTCCCTTTCCAACAGGGAAGAAGCCACCTAAACCATGAGAAGGCTGAGTTTGCTCATGAGCACACACATCTGAAGACACTGGAGGAAGTGGTGAACACCATCAAACCCACTGCCATTATTGGTGAGATGACTGGAAGTGCTGGTGAAATAATGCACACACAGTTATAAAACACATTGTTTTGGTCAGTTTTGTTCAGACAGGAAAAAACATTTGGGAGCAACATTTAATGTAGATGATGTCACACCAGGTTCAGCATCCTACAAATGAGGTTTTATTGGAGCGGGTGGGGTTTCTGAAGACTGACTCGGCTTTGTCATGCAGGTGTTGCCGCAATTGGAGGCGCATTTACCGAGAAGATCATCAAAGACATGGCTTCCTTCAACGAGAAGCCAATCATCTTTGCTCTGAGTAATCCCACCAGCAAAGCCGAGTGCACAGCAGAGCAGTGCTACCAGCTCACAGAGGTGATGCTCAAACTCAGACTGGACGTTGCAGTAGCTGCATTTTTTTTAATTCTTTAAAGCAGGTTTAAAACCAGCTGCCAGTACAAGTATAATCTAACACCTGACAAAAAAAGAAAAGCATATCCTGCTGCAACCCGTTTGGTTTCAAAAGGCCCGAATAAAGCTGTTGTAGTTAGTAGTTGCTTAACTGTGGTATTGAAGCAGTCTGTCGTTAAAAAAAACCAGCAAGTTTGCGTTATCTTCATACAAGTGTGTCACCTCCTTTATCCTTTCTTTAATCAGGGTCGAGGCATCTTCGCTAGTGGGAGTCCATTCAGCAAAGTCACTCTGGCTGATGGACGCACCTTCTACCCCGGGCAGGGAAACAACTCCTACGTCTTCCCTGGAGTCGCTTTGGGCGTCATAGCCTGCGGAGTACGTCATGTATCTGATGACGTCTTCCTCACCACTGCAGAGGTGTGTTCCCCAGATACTAATTTGTGGACAGTGTGCATGTTGATATGCATACATTTATGTGGATGAAGGTAGAATTCATATAATAGCCTAAATAATAATTAGTTTTTCTGCATATTTAGCAGTTGGCCTTTTGATGGCATGGAATCACATTGTACCCTCAACTCTTATTTCCTTTGTTAGGCTATAGCTGACATGGTAACAGAGGAACATCTGGCTGAGGGAAGACTTTATCCTCCACTCAACACCATCAGAGAGGTATCCTTCAAGATTGCAGTGAAGGTAGGTACATCAGCATCCGTAGCATCGGTCATTCATTGTTCCTGTTTATGGTGTAATGTTTGCCTCCTTGAATGTAGTTAGGGAATCAGTTTATCAGGATCCAAAGTTATTTTCCGGTTGATTTAAAAAAAAAAAAAAAAAAAAAAAAAATTCAACTCTTCGTTCTCTTATACAATGATGTGTCTGTAAGATTTGTGATATTAAATGTTAGGAACTGTAGTTTAGCTTTTAGTGTGACTCATAACACTTAAATTACTCCTTCCAAGACAGCTCCTTCTGCCAAGGATACAGTGAGATTTAACTAGAATCTTTAGACATCAGGATTAGACTGTGTGTAAGGATATAGTCCTCCTGCTGTTTTGCTTATATGTTTATACCACCTGTACATGCGGTAACGTGTGAGGGGATGGCAGTGACCTAACGGTCAGCGTTTTGAGTCCTGCTCCCCTACGCTGCTGCAGGCCTGAGGAGGATTGTTCTCTGGGGGCCGGTCCCCAAGCCTGGATAAATGCAGATAGTTGCGTCAGCTGGGCCATCAGGCATTAAACATGTGCCAATCCCCTTGTGCGATGATTTGCAACCCCCTCAGAGGAACAAGTCAAAATGGGAACGTCATGAGTTTACATACATTTTGTTTTTATAAATTGTTAACCAACATTAGCTCATAATATTCTGTGACAGAAAACAACAGAAAGAACCAAAATCCAGTTATCTTGTTACAAATTGCCCCTCAGGGTGTTTTTTCATTTGAGTTTGAAAGTAGATGGGTAGGGGTCAGCCTGCTTTACCTCCTGAGTCACAGCAGCTCACAACAAGCCTCAAAGTTTCATATTAAAATAACTGATCACCAGTTGTCCATCTGTTTTCTCCTCTGACAGCTTGTCAACTATGCATACAAACACAACATTGCTTCAGTCTATCCTGAGCCCAAAGACAAGGAGGCGTTTGTGCTGTCCCACGTCTACAGTCCTGATTATGACTCCTTCACTCTGGACTCATACAGCTGGCCACAGGAGGCCATGAACGTCCAGGACGTGTGATCTCCCTGTAAATTCAATGTTCTGCTGTGGTGTCACGTACAGTTTCTACATTGCCTTTGCTCAGAAACTTTGTTTGAAGGAAACAGTTTGGGTTATTTTTTCTTTTTCTTTTATACATGTCAGTAAACATCAGTCCATTCAAATCTCCAACAGTATATAATATTTTCTATGTTTTTCTGAGGGTTCATATTTTTACTCTTTTTTTTTTAGAGCTTTCATGTTTTGTTTGATCAGTTTTCTGAGAAGAAAATTTTATATCCACACAGCATACCAAACAACATAAATGGAACTTTAACACTCCTTATACTCTTGCTTTTCATCTGAAATGGTTGATATTTAACGCTTGCATTGGCTCAGCTTCACAGTGTCATATACAGCATTATTTAAGCTAACAAAAGAAAAATCCTCTGTGCCTATGTTTGTGTGGGAAACATCACTTCTCTACATTACTTAAAGCTTCTGGCTATTATACAAGTCCCATTCGGCTCATGTCTTTAGCCTCTCATTTTACACTCCTGTCAAGGTGTGCACGTTTTAACTTCCAGGATCAGCGTGTACTTCCTTCTTTGTTTGTTTTGTTGTGAGATTCGGGTCTTTACAATAGTAGGCGCCACTGTTTTCTTCACTCCATTCACAGGATGAATTCCCAGATGTGAGCAGACGCCATCAATAGGTTTTTGTACACAGTGGTGTGTTTTGCTTTTAGTTTGTACAGAGCTCTGTTTGTTGTTGTTTTTTTTTTTTTTGTTTTTGTTTTTTTTTGCCAAAGTTACTGATGAACTGTATCTCCACTTTTACTCCAAGAGAAAATTATACTGTGCAGGCTTTAGCACTGAGAGATATGTGTTAAGTTTTCAAAGGAAACATGTAAATTTTTAAATAAAATTGGTAACAAAATGCCTGGAAATAATTTCATTTAGTCAATGATAGCATGGGATTTGTTTTAATCAATTTTCAAGGGCAAAACGGAGTATATAGAGGCACATTGTTGTAGAACTGAGCCTTTCCTGTTACCACAGGAATATCAGTTGCATATACTGTCCTTTGTTGGATGTTTAATGAACTGCTTAGTTGGAATCTGAGACATTTCCTTGTTGTAAACTCAGATCATATCTCTGCACATGCTCCGACAGAAAGCAAATGAAAAGTGATGTTAAATTACTTGATGTGATATTAGTTACAATTTCTCCTGTTATTAACAAAATGTGTGGTTTTTTTGTTTTAAATTTTCATACCAGGGGCGGAGCTAGAGGGGTGGCCAAGGTGGTGCTGGAAACTTCTGAAATCAGATGTCACACTCCAGGTGTTATTTTAAAGTGGATTCTTAGTCACCCTTTAAAAAATTAATTTTGGCTTCACTTATCTAAACTATAAAGAATGTTAATTATCAATGCTACTTAGCAGTGGCTAATCTAGACCCTGTCTAGGCTGCTAGTTGTAAATAAAATAAAATCTAGCCCATAACCAATCTCATTTTGTTCAGAAAAATATAAGAATGAGGAGAAAGGGAACTCTTTCTGACCTTTTTGTAAAGAGGTAAGACAGTGTCCCAAACGTCTCCCAACGTTGAACCTGCCACACATCATTGTGGTCAGATATAAAGATCCATCTAAAAGTGTCACCAACATGTAGTGAGGCAGAACTGCTTCCCTTACTACCACACACTATGTCCTAAATAACCTACTTGCCTTTCCATGGATCTTTTTGAACTTGTAAATAAGTCGTTTAGGCAATCTTGGGATGGATCTCATCAGCTAATTAGTATACAATGCCTTAGGTCAGGGGTGTCAAACCCCAGTCCTCAAACACTGGTATCCAGGAGGTTTTTGTTGTTTCTCTCTACCAACATACCTGATTGAAATCAAATGGATCCACCAGTCTCTTGTCAATCTATTTATTAATTTCGGTCAGGTGTGTCAGAGCATGGAGACAACAAAAACCTGCAGGATACCGGCCCTCGAGGACTTGAGTTTGGCACCTGTGCCTTAGGGAGATACATTTGTTCATCTAATGATTAAACATATAATCATAGTAACTAATTAATTAAGAAAATACTTTACTGACTTTGTATTTTAGAGGCCTTGAATTGTTCCAAGTACTATTTACTTGAAATAAGGAAAAAAAAACAGATAAACTGTCAGATTGACAGATAAACTTTCACAAAGATGACAGATATCCTTCTTTGAACAGGCTCAGCAATGAATACCATTCACAGGGGCTGTAGGAGTTGCTACAGGAATTATCCTGAGAAATGTGCAATCATTTGTCATGTTATTGTTCATATTAAGTTGTATTTTTATCATTTTAAGGATCTATTTTCAGTGGTGTTGTGATGTCCAAAATATTAGAACTTAAAAAGGACATACCTGACTGCTTACTTACGTGGTAAACACTTTTGTCATTGCTGCTCCTTTAGACGACACATCATCTGGTTATAATTGCACGAGCAACTTAAAACAATTTGTACTTCCTGGATTTCCAGCATAACACACACATATATGCATATCTGCTCTGAACAGACGTCATCTTTTGGCTGGACACATGATTTGTTCCCATTTTAACAGTTTATTAGCAATAAAAATCACAAGTGAAAGCTGTTACAGGTAATGTGTTAAGCCCACTTAGCTTCACCATTCAAGGAAGTGATTGTATGAATTGATTCATGATTCACAGTTCATATCAGCTGGTTTCAGAAAATTAACTCATGAATTGTTGACCAGCAGCCATAATCACGAGGAAGAAATGGTTCCATCAACAAAATCTGTAAATAAACTGCGTAAAAGCTCAATAGGTTACAAGACATAGATTGTGATTGAATGTTTTTAGGCATAAAGCTAACATCCTCACGACTGACTACTTTCCCCTCGTCACAATAAAAATATTTCAGTTTGTCAACCAGGTCAGACATCCTCTCATTGCTTCATGTAATCTTGAAACTAAGTACAAAGGCTTCAAATACACAGCTGTTCCACACAAGGCACACAAGTACTTTTAGCATAATAGGAACATACATACTAAAATTCATCATGCCCAATTCCATGGCTTGATAAAATTTAAAACACATTAATATCTCCCAGTGTTCCTGAGTTGACGCTGCATAATGGATAGAAAAGTGATGCTGGGAAAAATCATGTTGATGTCAAACTGAAGCAGCCTTTCAACTTTTAGATTTTAAATGTCTCCATTTCACTTGTTCAACATTGAATCATTGACTTATGGCTAAAAAATGTTCTGAGAGGTTGCAGTGAGGTCTGACTTTTAATCACCTACATCAAATCACTGGAAAGATGCTGGGAATTCTTTAAAGCAAACATGGTACACTCCAGTTTCTAGAGTGGGATGAGTGGATTGATTATGATAATTTTTATTTTATTTTTTATCAATATGCATACATACATGGATGTATGTGGACAGATTCTTGTGGCATTAACCTACGCACACACTCTCACACAAAAAAACATTTTGGTATCGGTCGATAAGCAATATTAATTGCTCTGCCAAAGTCTTTGGCATTTCAAAAAAAAAAAAAAAAAGTAAACATGCACCACAGCGGGTTTGTCAGTTCTCTCATTGAGGACAGTATTTAAAGGGGAAACACGTTTTTCAAACAATCTGAAAAAGCATGTGATGCTGGGAACTGTGGAGTTGACAGATGGCTGTGCACCGACCCACTATCACTTCTTTTCTTCTATTTCTAAGACTTGTTCTTCTCTGGGCAAACATAATTTAAAAACATGTTTATCATGTTCCTGACAATGGCTGGAGGTGGGTGGAGGGCATGAGGGAGGTGGTGTGCTACAGTCATTTCCCAGGCATCCACCATCAGGACATTCAAGCCCTTGAACATGGACTTCAGCACCATATCAAGCTGCAAGGAGAACCAGTCGCTGTTGTAGAGGCTCACCTCTTGGTCCAAAGCCTGGAGATTGGCCGACCTGATCACTATTAGCGTGTCTGGTGCTCGGTCCAAAAGTCTCAACACCGCTCGTCGAATGTGGCGAAGTCGCCGGATGTATACGTCCACTGGAAAGGTGCTGAAGTGGGCCCAGATGCTGATGACCACCACAGTGTTTGAGCCCCCGGGGAGGCTGTCCAGCTCATTTGAAATGTAGCGCAACTCACTGGACATGACTGTAGAGAAGCGGATGGGAGGTCCATGGCAGCGGTATTTAACGAGAATATTATGGACGCTGTCCACCGCCATGAAAGGCCCGACATTTTTAGGACTGTGTAGGTTGAACTCCTTCAGTTCTGAATGAGATGAAATAGATGGAAGTTATACAAGTGAGTGTCAAATGAGTAAAAAATAGTAAAGTACTCACCGGGTACAAAATCTATGAGGTACTCGAACCACTGTCGAACAGTAGAGTCTCCAAACATGTTGATCACCTTGTTCCTCAAACACTCAATGACAGCAGACGTTTCGTTAAACTGACGCAATGCATCGCCACTCAATGGCCTCCATGAGTCCTTGTAATAATATCCTGAAGGTGCAGGCTGAATGTTCTCTGGTTTTACACTGCAGCTTTCCTCTTCAACATTATCTGTAAGAAAGGAACAAACATTGTTGACTAATTTAAACTGAATAAATAAATCATTACAGCATGCAGGAACTGAGAAATGATTCAGAAATTACTCATGTTTCTCTGTAGGTGAGCTGTACCTCTTGGTGGCAGAACACTGATACTGTTAGTTCCTGAAGCATGTATGGGAACTTTGATGTTAACATCACTGTAAAGAACGAACAGAAATGTTGTAGTAATTAGCATAAGAACCAACGCCAGCTGGAAGCTGTAGTATTCACTCAGCATAGTGGTGTGTTTGCTGGGTGCTAACTAGGAATCCAGTTCCAAAAAGGGATTGATGCTGTGTAAAATGGAAATAAAACGAGAATCTAAGATGATTTAATATCTCATCATGTCTATTTTAATGCAGTAGTGCCTGAGGGCCAAATGTCACAAGCATCCAACATGGATTTTTTATTGTGTCCCTTACAGACAGATGTCTTCAGATTCTTTGCATATTTAAATGTATTTTTATTGTACTGTAATTGATGGATTTTATTTTTCAATTTTATGTTGACAAAGATCATTTTGAATTTGACAGTTTTTGGAGCTCGCTGAATCTTTGCTCATCTTTATTCCTGAGAGACTCATCTTCTTCAAAGCTGCCTTTAAATCCAGTTGCATTACAGACATGTGCCAGTTCATCTGTTTAGTTGTGACATGATCATCCAGCTAGTATACTTCTTACATTTCCAGTCTTTTGCTGCCCTGGTAAAGCTTTTTTAATAGACACACCTGCCAATAAATTTAAGATGAGGCCATATTTTTCATGAAACGGTCAAATGTCTGTATGTTTAATAGTGAATAAAATATGGGTTTATGAGATTTAGCAAATCATTGCATTGTTTTTATTTACATTTTACACAGCGTCCCAACTTTTTCTGCAAATGTGTTTATAAAACCGCAGATTAATAGATGATTTACCAGTCAAGTTTGAGGACACTTTCCCATTGGATTTAATGGGAAAGTGTGTCCACGCTTTTGACTGGTACTATATGTGTCAATTATGATGTTTCAATAAATAACAATAATGAGTTTCACAGCAGAAAGGTAAACTATTGACTGACTGTACTTTTGCGGTTTGCCATGAAGTTATAAATATAAAAAGTCACCTCACTTGGTTTTTTTTTTTATGTCCTTAGATTAAAGACTAGTGCATTAAACGTTCAGTCACAGCATGCATTACTGTTTATAGAAGAGTACAAACCTTTGAAAAAGCAAAGCCTCTTTGTTAGTAATGAGGTGCTTTAAATAGCCTCCTTTAGCGTGATTGATTCTGGTGTCACAGCTGAGCATCTTGGGCTTGTAGCAGTACCAGGGCTCGCCTGTGTAAAGGTCTGTGTAGTTGCACAGAGGGTGATGGGTGGACGGCAAGCACATGTTGCACAAAGTAGTTTCTGACAGAAAGCCCAAGCGGAACAGGCTCTTAAAATACACCCTATCAGGCCGCTCCTCTCTTAATCGTTGCAGCACAGCAACGGCCTCGCTGGAGTGCACCAGCGTTATCTCAACCTGCATGGACCCCTCCCAGAGCAGAGGGAACAAAGCAGAATAAATTCCATTCTTATGGTCAACCACTGTCCCAGCAACACTTGCTCCCAGCTCAGGAGAATGAAGTCTGGCTAAAAGAAAATCCCCACCGTAGTGCTTTGGACGACCCTGAAAATCGTGAATTTGGACAAGGGCCTCCAACTGCTCGCCAACGTGCCACTCCCTCCCCCCTTTATAGGGAAGGATGGTGAACAGGCTGTGCACGGGGTCGCTTGTCTGGTGCAGGCTGGTTGGTTTTGAGTGAGGTGGAGGACCAGGCCAGGCAATAGAGTCCAACAAGAAGCGCTCTTCCAATTTATCTTCAGGAGAGGGCTTCTGGCCCACATGGGCACAGAAGCTGTGGTTGTGATTGAAAGTAGGGAGACTTCCAGGGACCAAAGAGGAGTGGATCTTAGTCTGCAGCTGGTAGAGAGCTGAAATTGCATGGCAGTTCCACTTCTGGAAAGAAAGAATATTATGAATGCAAATGAGTGAAATGCAAAGCCTGGCACACCACACCATTATAAAGTACTGCAACCAGTGTCGTTGATGTAATGTGGGAAATGTAGGACCTGTTTTGTGTCATTTAACAATTCTAATAAATCATGAGTCTCTGCTAAGATTATAATCATATTAATAAATAATTAATTCCAATGAATCAATATTATGTCTTGGAAGTCTCTCAAAACTTTTATTCCAAGATAGATCAATACTAATAGGGTGCTGAAGTAAAGAAAGTAGTTTAATATGAAGGAAATCCATCAGACATATGTGGGGCTCCAGGATTCAACTATTAACAAACATTCAGACCACATTTTCATTAACACTCCCCTGATTTATGTAAACAATAGAGAACAGGCAAACAAATTAACATCTACCTTTGATGTAAATCATTACAGCTTTTTATGACAGTCATACACTAACAGTCAAATGTTTCGACACACTTCACCATTAATGCCAATGGGAAAATATGTCCAAACTTTTAACTGGTCCTGTAAGACAGTGAAGTGCCAAAATGGGTTTCTCTCTGACACAATATTACATCTCATTTGTGAAGAAAAGGTTTCTAAAAAGATTGCCCTAATAATTTACAGCACTATAAATAAGACAAAAATTGGATCTATTATTTTAAGTCTCGTTTGGAGATCACAGGGAAAAAAATCCATCAATTAACGCCCACATGTGGCCCAATTCTCTCCTCACCTCTACAGACTGGATGTTGTGTAGCAGGAAGATGAAGCATGAGAATGCTAGGAGGAAGAAGATGAGAACATAGTTGGACAGGTATCGCCACATGGTGCCTCCCATGACCAGGGCCTGTCTCGCTCGTGCTGTCACCACGGTCATCACGTCATGTCTTCCATTAAAACTGCAAATGACAAAGATGGACTAAGAAAACACAACTGCTTGCTTGCTTTATGAAAAACAAATAAGATAATGAACTGGATAATGCAGATATCCTTAACTTCTCCTAGATGTTTAAACTGTAGTGTAGATCATGCAAATATTAGGTATGTTTATAGATATATATGTTTCCATCTTTCATTTTTAAAGCAGGTTAGATGATAAAACTTGTAACTGACAGTGTAGCTCTGGGATTCCCCAGAGTCTGAGAAAGCAGATTTTTTTTTATCCCAAATGCACATAACAAGAGTGCCAGATAAGTACATATTATTCTTCCACATACCTAGACAAACAGAGTACATAATTGTTCTGTCCTCTAGTATCTATTCATTTTGTGACAGCGGAGGAAGTAACAAAAACCAAAGGAAGCGACAAAACAAATCTATCTGAGCTGCTCAAGCACATGTTCTGTCTTTGGGTTTAATCAAACAGTTAATCGGTTTTTTTTTATATTTATGAATCCATTACCACAAATAGCAATGCTGGACAATGATCCAAGCACCAGAATTAAAGCATTTCCTCCAGTTACAAACAATTGATGACAACAGCTTATAGATACAGGAGAAATCTTTAGATAAATACCGTTGTTGTAATCATGGTCGGTTGTTTTTTCAGATCATGCAAAGGACAAATTATGAAAGCACTCAAACTTGTAGAAAAAAATTAAGATAATCCTCTTGTAAGTATTCCAGTTAACCCATAAGAGCCCAGTGTGACATGCATGATACAGTTCCTGAGATATTTGGCATCACTTTCTAGTAAAAATTTAGCTCAAAATCACATTGAATTCAATCTGATTCTTGTCTTCTGCCCCTTATTGGTCACCAGGAAGCAGAAGATAATATTAAAAAAAACTGTTGACATATTTTATTGTAATAAAGGGTAAAAATCCTAAAAAAAAATTAAAAAGAAAGTTAATTATTTTCTTTCTTTCTTTTTTTTTTTTTTTTAGCATTTTGTTAAAGGGACAAAAATAAAGTCTTCATACTTACAAAAATGTCACTTTTCTTACACTCACTCCAGCAAGGCTGTTTCTTATTTTTTTCATGGGTTGGGTCTTAATGGGTTAATGTGAAGTGTGCTTGCAGAGCTGAATGAGCTGTTACACCACCCCAGCTAACAGGAAACCCACCAAGACAGCTGCTATGTCAGTGCAAAGGTTGCAGAAGTTGGTTAATAATAGATATTATTAGTGCTACACATCAGCTGTGTTGGAAATTTGCTGGGAGAACAGCACATTTTTGTTAATTGGAAACACAAGCCAATGAAAGTTATATTCAGAGATAATTCTCCTGGTGTTGGGCAAGGAGACGAAGATGAAAGTATTCTTTCATGCAGGATGGCAGATATTACCTCTGCAGTAAAGAAACTGGCTCATGTTTTACACATCCAGTCAATCAAATGTAGCTTGTATGATAACATTTTTTATTTTTTTATTTTTTGCCATACTTCAAGGAATCAGACCAATTAAACATCAGCTCAAAACATGTTGAGTAATCAGTTCAGATCTCAGACTGTAAATTTATGGTGTAAACAAATAAATACCCACAGCTAAACTCTTTACATGTAACTATTCACTAAAGAATTAAATTTATAGGCTACTTTATATCGCTATATTGATACGAATATTAATACGGAGAAAATATAAAAACACTCACAATTTTCCTTAAAAAAAAAACGAACCCATTAGATACAATGGTTTTGTATCATTTTTGCTGTTCTTCCTTTATAAAACAACTAAAAAGAAACAGCTTAAAGAACTGCATGTGAAAGTCTTGTCTTTTCTGCCCCCCTTCATCTTTAGTCTTGTAAAAAGCTACGGAAGAGTTACAGAGACTTGCTGAGACTTTAACTGTTTTCTATGATGCAAATCTAAACCTTATGTTTGGTCTTGTCCTTTTGCAACTCACTAAAACATTTTTTCTTTCGTCTGTGTTGCTTCCAGCTGACAAGAAAGAAAAACATACATTTAAATGGGAGGACTTGTTGTTCAGACATGTCAGCCTATGAAGGTTACGTCCCTGCTTGTTAAGTCTAAATTTCTCTGTGTTTAAGCAAGCAGGCTTATCAATAACAAAATCATCTGAGAGGTTAGTTGTCAGATAAATGGCACAGATACGATAATCCCGAGGCTGGACTCCATGTTGGCATCTGTACCGTTAGATATGGTATTGTAACGGTCAGTTGCTACTGGCTGCAATGATGCGCGAGCCAGCTACAAAGAAAAGGGGGATTAATACACTAAAACATAACATGCATGATGTCAGTTTAACACAGGTACACGTCTAAATGTTACTGGTAAAGCTTATCCGTGAAGTTTAGTTCTTTAAGGTTAGTATACTTACATATTAGCATGATGTTGGGCGTGATCACACGACGCGAATGGGTAAGAAACGGGGTTACAAGCGCCTGGGAGGCAGGACGGCGTTCCGGAGGAGCCTCCTCCTGCGGTTAGAGATGGAAACAAAAGCCGGGGTTGATGACTGGATGTTTTCAGTTTTATTGCGCCCTCTAGCAGCCAGTGTGAATAAAGCCTTTACTTCAGACTGGTTCTTTCATCTCTGCTGCACAGACTGGAGCAGCGGGGCATTTCTCCACCTTTTTATGTACAGTCTATGTTCTCCACAAGGAAACAGCCTTTATTAAACAAACGCAAACTTTATACAAAGTCAGATTCAAGCACTTTGAATCATTTTCAATGTGAACTTGCAATATTTTCTATCACTTCACTGTGCAACTTCTCACACAGCACACTGAATAACTTTACTTCCTCCTTAAGTGAAATCAAATGTAATTGTGCTACAATAATAAAGATAAATATGCTTTATGATCACATTATAAAACAAATGAAAGGGAAACACACAAAGTTTCAATTAACTAAGTCACCTATTCAAAGTATAACTTGCATCCCATATTTCTTCTCTAAACTGACTGTCTGAAAAAACTTTTTCAATTTCAATCCGTTGAAAATGTAGATACCACACACGTTTAGTTTCCAGGCTGTTAGTCTGAAGGAAGCCTTTGGAAATAAAATGTATTTTATCCAAATGTTGCAAAAGGAGCAATGCAAAGAGTGATTGGAGGAAATTAAGAGTTCAACATTTCTGAATGTATAATTGCATATTTATTTAAGATGTTCTCAAGAATACCACAACATTTTTCTGTTCACCATCAGATAATGTTGACCAAAACCTAGAAATAAAAACGGTGTGTAACTGGCACTGCACCAGCTGATGTGTCATTTGTGTGCATATATTGATGTATAATTTATTATAACTAACAATAGATTTTGATAAATATAACAGGTTAAAACACGCCTTACTTTTATTATTCAAGGTGATGACCTGCAAACATAAAATAACTTTTAACAATAGTCATATGCTGCATAACAATTAATGTCCTTACGAAAAAAAAAAGGGAAATGTCCAAAAAACAAAAGAACAAGTGGTATAAAACATTGAGTTACATTCACATTAAAGTTATATTTCAAGCTTGTTCTGGGTATCAGTCTTCATGAATAGCTGTAACAAAAGAAAGAACTGCCAGGATCATGGTCAGTAATCAGGTTACCGGTAAGTGCAGTTTTTAGACATGATGAAAGTCTGAAGAGGAATGGACATGTCTGAATCGCACTCTCTAATTTACATACATTCAGTAGTTTTGGAGAGCTGTCAAGAAGGTGAGGACTCTCATGCAAAACCGGGCGTCGTCTCTGGCGTTTTCTGTGTTGGGGAGTTGACGGGTGCTGTCTTGCTGAGTGAAGCTGGTGAGGAGGGCTGTGGTGTTTCTGTTCTGTCACCAGTCACCTCCTCAGCATCCTCCTCCCTCTGCTGCACAGAGGAAAGGTATTGCTCCAGCAGGCTGCAGTCTGCGCTGTCCGCACCATCATTGCCACCAGCCTCTGAGCCTTGTTCAAAGCTGCGAATGGGGCTCAGAGCCCGCACCGTCTTCAGAGATTCAGCTGTTCCGCTGCTCAGGAAGCTGTCCTCCTGTGCCTGTTGCTGCTCGCTGGTAGACTGGAAGCCAGAGTCTGGGAAGGAAATGTCAGTGCTGGGTGGGTTCGTTGTGCTGGAAGGAGCAAGAGGGGCTGCCCGACAAGATGCAAGCGATGGGGCCTGAGCTGCGGTGACGGCTTGTGTAACAGCTGTCAGCTGGTCCTCCATAGATTGCTTCCACTGTTGCATGGACCGGAGCTGCATTAGGAAGACAGAAAAAAGCACTTTTCAGAAATGTCTTTGAAAATCTAAACACCATTCAGCAAACATTCAGCACACAGAGGTTTATCTTCAATAGATAACTCATTCCTGTTTTCAAAAAGGCGTAAAGTCAAAAGTGAAACTTTCATTTATAAGAAACATTTTTTGCCCTTTTTTTTTAAATTTCTCTTTTTGGGGTTTCAAAAACACTAAAAGTGGAAAAAGAAGGGAACAGAAAAAGCTGAAGTCAGCATATGCTGCCCATTTTTTCACTTTCTCAAAACAGTACAAAATAAAACAATTATTTACTACTGCTGCTTGAAATGTTGAGAGGGATGCTTCATTTTCTACTTCATGCCTTCGGGTAACTTTTTACTCACTGACAAGAGAGATTTTGATTAGTAAATAATTAATCATATGAAAGGCTGACCTCTTTCCATAGAAACTTTACAGCCTCTTCCTGAACCAGCCTTTGCAATCTCTCCTCCTCGTACTGCTTCTGCACACTGCAAATGCAGCACATTTCATTTTACCAGCTGCAACCACATGTAAAAGTAAAAACATAAAATCATAACTATACAAAACATAGGTAAACTAACATGGTAATGAAAGAGTGTGTGTTGCTGGTCAGTCACTTACGTGTCCAACTTGTCAGACAGAAAGAGGATGTGTTCTTGCATCCTCCGCAGACGGATTTCACAGCGCACCTCTCTGGCGTCAGGGTGACAGCATCGCGTGTAGTTCCCCCGCCACCAAGATTGTATTTTAATCGCTGCCTTATCTGCTTCCAACAAACTTTTTTTACTGACACAAACCTGCACTTCCTGCTGATTAGAGGTCCCTTTCATTTCTGCTTTACTAAAGTCAGACGCTTCCAGATCACGCTGTGCACCAACTGCAGATGATCCAGGTGTTGTTGTGGCAGGAGAAATGACTTCCTCTTCAAGACTCTTCCCTTCACTCTTATTAATTGGGGACGAATGATGCGTCTTGTTTGTGTTAGACCTTCTGGGTTGTGCTGGCTGCTTTGGACCCAGAGAATCTGGCTCAAAGGTTTCCGTCTCATCCTCGCTGTCAGAGTGGGTTGTTACTGGCTCCAGATCAGATGTGAAAGGGAGGAAGGTTGACTCTGATGAAAGCATGCTGCTGTTGAGTTTGTCTTCATCAGTCTGGACATCCTCTAAATAAATCTGTTCTTCTGCAAGCTTTGGGCTGCGGACCACTGGCAGAGATGGATTTCCGGCATTGCAGGTCACCCAGGTGTTAAACTGCACCACTGGCTCTACACACAATAGACAGACTCAACAGTTTAGATTATGAGCAAAAAATGCCACAACATAACTACATGTAAAGAAAAACAAATCGCAAGCAGAAGTATGATGCCTTTTGGAAGCTTCACAAAGTGACATTGCAATGCTCTTACCCTTCTCCTGGACTGACGGAGTTGCAGCTGGTCCAGGTGTAGTGCTTTTCTTCATCTCCTTGACTGCCCCCAGTGGAACTGTATGTGAGGGGCTGTGACTCTCCACATCTAACTGAGTTGGGCGAGGAGGGCTGAGACAGCCTCCTTGGGTCTCCTCTAGTAGCTGCCTTTGGTGAAACCTGGGAAAAAGATGCCAGTTCCAGTAGAAGGGTGTTTAACTGAACACTTCAGGACATTAAAAGGTTAAGGATGTTATATGTTAGCGAGAGATTTAAATGATTAGTGAATGATAAGGACTACTGATGTCATGTTGTTTGGTATAGCAGCACTGCTCGGGTCAGATTTATACCTCTGCTTACTGAGGATTTTCTCCAGTTTGGCATCTTCTGCTGTCTCCAGGGCTGGGGATGCAGTCAGAGGGCAAACTGTGGACAAGTACTGAACCAGCTGCACATGCTGCCCGGGACGATATGACCGACCTTTACCCTGACTGTAGAGCCACTCTGCTTTCAGACTGGAAATAAGACAGTTGCATACAAATAAAGACAAGATTCATATATACTGATAGTCATCGATTGGCACATCTTTACAGCACACGAATGGACGCACCCTTCCTTTTGCGTTACTACATAACCATCAAGCACCTTCAGCCTCAGGCACCAACTCATGACGTATGGGCGATAATCAAAACCTGGCAAGGATGGAGTCGACATGACACAAGGGTTGCTCATAATGGAGAGCTGCTCCAGTTCATGAAGAGGTGCGAGATATGACACCTAGGAAGAAATCAGATTATAGAAGGTGAATAATAATTTGTATTTCTGTGATATACACTTATAATGTCACAATTACATAAAATAGAAAAAAATGTTGTTACTTCATTAAGATCTCGTATCTCATTTTCTGCCAGGGAGAGAATGGATAAATGGGCAGGAAGATGAGCAGGGACAGTGCGAAGTGTTGTAATGCTGTTTCCATGAAGTAAAAGTGTCTGCAGATGTACAGAATATTTATGAAGGACACGTAAAACAAAACTAATAAAACCATTCTTAAAAAAACAAAAAAACAAAACAAGTTAATTATTTTTGTTTAAATGCACATTTTTTCTAGAGTTCAACACTTTACCTTTAATGCCGCCAGTTTAGTCAGGTCACCAATGGTAGATATGTTATTGTCAGACAAGTCCAAGTGTTGAAGGGACACACAGTTGTTCAGTTGCTCAATTACCTGTCAGGGATTGGGCAACTGGTTAAACATTTATTACTATGTATGTACAAGTTTATTCTTTGGAAAAATACATAAAGTTAAAATAAATGGAAGATTTTTTTCTACAAACCTTTATATTGTTTCCAGATAGGTTAAGCCATTTTAAATGAGGCAGATCTCGTAGTCCCTCGATGTAGCCAATACTGTTATTGGGAAGATTGAGGACTTTCAACTCAGTCAACCGACATACCCCCATCATTCTCACCAGGCGGTTATTGGCCACAGAGAGCTGAAAACAGCACAACAATTATAAATCAAGACATCAAAAGATGAATTAGCGGTTATTTATGACTCACTAAAGCCTGTTACCCATGAAAATAAAGCTTAATGAAAGTGAACAAAATAGCCTGGGGTTTGAAAGTTTCACTACCTGCTGAAGGCTTGGACTCCGTTCCATGTGATCCAGCTTCATGATGTTGTTTCGATCCAAGATGAGAGTGTGAGTGTCCTGAGAGCAAACAAAACTGGGATCCAGTTTCTGCATTCCCTGAGCTGAGAGATCCACCACAGGTCCTGGTGGGAGAAAAATTATATTGAGCTGACATCAAAAATCCCAACAAAAGTATCTTCATTCAATTCCAAGATCATTTGAAAGATGTAACATCTAAGCATATATGAAGCATAAAACCCAATAACTAACAGTATCAGAATTTCTTTGAGCAAGACTACAAAGACATATAGGTATATAGGTAATTTTCAACTAATCTGTGCTCTAAGTCTTATCTGAACTATTGTTAGCTTTTTAGATTGCTCTCGTGTCCTCCATTTTAAGTCCAAGTTCTGTTAGAAACCCCAACGTGCTGTGCATTAAACTAGATCTGGATAATCAGAAAAATGCCTCAGGAAAATGTGCTATCTCCAGTTTCTAAGCAGAGGTTGCCGCTGGATTGTAATGCAATGGCACGGCAGCACATTTTGAAAAGGACTATCAAGGGCACAAGGAAATCATTGTTTGCAATACATATTTCCATACAAGTGCTAAGACACGCGGAATAACAATGTTACATGATAAGAGTCAATGTGGTTTTTAAAAACTTGTTTGGCTTCACAGTAACACAATCTGCGAACCTAAAACAGGAAGGTTTACACTGGATGTTTGGATCTGCTGGTAACGCTGACAACGTAACGGTAGTTATCTGATGCGTCAAACGCAGCTATGGTTAGAAAGACCCAAATGATTGATTTTTAGGTTAAGCAAATAGTACAGGACTACTTACCAGCATTTGTATCAAACTGTAAATCTGATACACCCATCCTATCTGCTCAGACAACACCAAACATTAGCTATCAACTCTGTAAGCTGTAGGAGGAAACACAAGAAGCGCCTGTGGGAAGTCATTCTGCGCAAAACGGTTTTCTGGTAAATGTAGTTCAAAGTCTCCTTCGCTTCGGTCGGTACTGTATCTTTCAGCTTCGAAAGGACTACAATATTTCAGTTTTGTCGACAGGACCCGCCAAATGGGTTGAACTAAAGAAAGAAAGAAATTAATTAATGACTTTCATGACAAAACGTACTGGAAGCAATTAATATAGTTTGCATAATTTCTAAGTAGTTTGAATACTTACTTTGCTTGCCATATTTGGTGTCTGTGCTTGACAACTGCTATAACGTCGCAATGACTAGTCAAGGTATTAATTTAATCATACGTACTTTAAAATACGAAAAATAATTTTATCGGATATTTGACATTTAAAAATTCCATTACTAAGTGCAACTTTTTAAAAAAAAAAAAAAAAAAAGGTAATATGTGCAATTATTAATATAAAGCCTGTAATTCAGTTTCCGCTTCCGCCATCTTTCTTTCCGGTTTTGAGCCCTCACGTAGCCGTCATGAAGTGAGTCTGTGAATTCGTATCAATTGGCATCTCAAGTTTTAAACAAACATTCTGAAGACATATCAGACATTATAATAAATTGTGGTTAACTTTCTTTCAACGATGTCTTATATTTGTCGTTTTCAGGGTCGAGTTGTGTAGTTTCAGCGGGTATAAAATATACCCCGGCCATGGCCGCCGATACGCCAGGATAGACGGAAAGGTAACCATACCGCAAGATACACCGGCTAATGCTCGGTTTGTCCATTGATAGAGAACAACACTTGCTCGCATATGTATCACCATACATTAAGTTTATTGCGCTTTTAAATATATATAACAGTCTGTGTAACAGCTCTGCTCAGTCTATATGAAAACCATAGTAACTTGCTAGTGATAGCCGCTAGCTAAGTCTGCTAGCTTCCCAAAGGAACGGCATTAATTATTATTTAGGCTAAAATGGTTTCACCTCACCATTATAAATATATGCTGCTAAAGTTTGGACGACCATAGTAGAGTTGACAAAACGCCAAAAGGTTTAAATGCCATTAACTAGTTCAACCTTGCAATGCAAACATCTAGCGCATTTACAGGACAACAGTCTATCAGCGAACTTCTTTCTGTATTAAATGTTCTATATTTTACAAATTACACTTACATAGTCACAGCCTTCATGCAAACTTGCATTACCACCACAGTTCTTGTCTGCGTTTTAAATACCCTTATATGTAAAGGCAGTAGGGAACACCCAACACATGTTGCCTTAAGATGCAGTATAAGTACATTGTATGACAGTTATGTTTTCTGATAGGTCTTCCAGTTTCTGAATGCCAAGTGTGAGTCTGCCTTCCTGGCCAAAAGAAACCCCAGACAGATTAACTGGACTGTGCTGTACAGACGCAAGCACAAGAAGGGCCAGTCTGTAAGTACCACACATTACATTTCTTGGATTAGAGATTGATTGTTCAAGTAATTGATTAAAAAACCCATGCACATATCCCATCTTGCTCTACAAATAGCCAGTGTCCTTTCATAAGATCAATATTTTTATTTAGTTCAAAAGAAACTTTATGTTCATTTGGAAATTAAAAAAAAAAAAAAAAAGTTCTATGTGTATCTTGTAAATCTGGTTAGCAGATAAAGAGAAGTTGGAACAAATAATCAAAAGCATTGCTGTCGTTTGACATAATAGCTCCTTACTATTACATCTTAGCTCAGTTTTTTGATTAACACCTTGGCTGCAGGTGAATGGTGTGCATGGTATTGGTCTGTGTTATGTGTTGTTGCTGGACTACGTTTTGCAGTTTCTGCAGCAGCTCTCACTCCACACCAGCAGCCATAGAACATCTGGAGATCATAGTACTGGCCTGTGACGTCATGACTGACATCTCACCACTGGCCAGCCTCCAAACTCTCCAACATAACTCATTACTTGATATTGCCATATGCAATCATATTACATCGCATAAATTAGTTACAAGTATACTGAGAAGCCTTTGATGCCAAAAATGGTGTCTGGAATGTGAATATATTTTTTCCTGTAAATTATTACTTTACTATTTACTTATACTAATGAGATCCTCCTTGTAGGTGGCTTAGAGAAGAACAACAAAATAGTTTTTGTCAGCATTTATGTATATGAAATATGTGTTTTGTGGTGATGAAAGATTTCTTGCTATTGAGCAATATACATTTGGTTGTACTTGGATTTTTAATTTTGATGTCCAATTCTGTTCACATTAAGCCAGGCGCTGGCACTAGAGCTATTCCAGTTTAAGAAGTTTTTACTGCCTTGTTCACTGCCAGGAGACAATCACCTGTTGTGCCTTTTTTCCCCCGTTTCTTTGTTAAAAGTTGTACATTTGAATCTTTCACTGAAGATGTACCACATAGGAAAATTTTGACTTGTCTTCGGGCGTCAAAGCATATAGTTATAAATTGACAGTTAAGTCTCCATAAACCACAAACTGCCTCATGGCGTCACACACACACCATTGTTTAGTGTGTTCAATGCATTAAATAAACAACTTGTCCTAACAGATATATTGTGTGATTGAAGAACTACTCTTCATCCAGGCAGCAGCTTAACTGGTGACTGCAGTTCAAGCTTTGTGATTATAGTAGGTTTGATTCTCACCATCACTGACTTAAAGACTTCAAAGCACATTTTGCAACATATTTCTTTTTGAAGTTTCCAGATTGTATGTTGCATCTTTTAGTAGATGTTTTACTGGATTTACAAACCTGTTTATTTAAGTTGAACCAAATCATGTTTGTCTTTCATCCTTATATACAAACAAACTGTTGCATTGGTGATTATGCTGAATGTGTTGAGTGAAGTGCATAAAATAAAAAAAATCTTTGGTTGTAAAACAAAATTTTAATGTTATTTTAATAGGAAGAGGTGACAAAGAAGCGTACCCGCCGTGCAGTGAAATTCCAGAGGGCCATCACTGGCGCCTCCCTGGCTGAGATCATGGCCAAGAGGAACCAGAAGCCTGAGGTCCGCAAGGCCCAGAGGGAGCAGGCCATCAGGTGAGAACAGTACCTGAAAAGTTGACCCGGTTATCATTCACTAACTTTAAGTTATTTGTCGGATCAAATAGATCTTCAACTTGACTGAATAGTTTTATTAACTCGAACATTATTTTTGTAGGAGTCCAGTGTCTTAAAATATATTGTTTGGAATCCAGCACAGACTGGTCTAATTTTGCTGAACGTCTAAATGCCGTCAATTTAAATTATAAAAAGAATGTGTACATTTATTTGACTGTTTAAAGAAAGTGGTGAAAGTCATTAAATCTCAGAAAGCCATTTTATCATGAGCGAACTGAATCTAAACTCTCCAGCTGAACTAACAATTAGTTGTACACGTAAATACTATACAAGACCTGTCATTTCAATCTAAAGCTAAAGACCACCTCCTGCCATGGTACATGAAGGAGACTATTCCATATTGCTTTTTGGATTTAGTAAATTAATTTTTTTCCTTTTCTCTCAGAGCTGCCAAGGAGGCCAAGAAGGCGAAGCAGGCAGCAAAGAAGCCTGCTGCACCAGCTGCAAAGGTGAGATCTGCTGCTGTTTCACTTCTTAACTCAGAACTGCAGAATTGATTTGGGATGACCTCATCTGCCTGTGAATCTGTCATGTTATATATTAGATTAAATGGTATTTAACTGCAAATCAAAAAACGTTAGTCCCTGTTTGTTGTCAGAAAACTCTTCAGTCCTTTGTAATCTGAATTAGATTGAACTGAATGTTGTATTTAATATTTTTTTCTGTTTAGGCTTCTGCTAAGACTGCACAGAAACCCAAGATCGCCAAGCCCATGAAAGTCAGCGCACCCCGTGTTGGTGGAAAACGCTAAACCCAGACGCTGTTTAGTGTTGTGAATAAAATTTTCTGGTTAACCATTACTTTAGTGTTTGTGGGGTTTTTTTTCCCCCCATCTTTGCAATATTACAGCACAGTGTAAGTGTAATAATACATGGAAACCATCTTTATTTATGAAGTCTTATCAATTTTAAGAAAATTTTTATGGTAAGTTGAATTTTTCCAGTAACAGCTGTGATGAGATTTTGGTGGATTCTCTGAATACTAAGAAAAAAGGCTTTGATTCCTTTTCTCCTTTCTGAAGCATGATCTGAACAGTCCACAACCACAGCATGCACGATGACACCCAACCACTGTACACTTGTAAACTAAAGTGTGAGTAATTGGTTACTATGTGTCGTATGGGTTTATGCTGCCATGCAGCCTTGAGTTGCTGACCTTTAGAATTCTGCTCCTGACTTTTCATCATATTCTTGCAGCAGCCATTGCTTTGCAGGATCTCTAAACAGAAATCTGCACCTCACAACTTTATTTTTCTGGCCTGAGGAATCATTGACGGCTGCATTTTGCTTTAGACGTGTTGAGCTTTTTGTACCTTTTATAAAATTGCATTTAAAATAGTTTTTATGTTCAAGCAGATGACTGATGTGCTGCTGATGTAGTTAAGATTGCAGTTTCCTGAGAAAACATGGACACATGGTGTCATAGTTTCTATACCCTGACTGAGGATTCCCTATATACCCACTGGTGTATTGGAAACTGGTGGTTGTTTGATATGTAGTCAGATTATTGTAGAACAAATAACTGTTCAAAGCCTCCTGCATTGACATTTGTTTATGCATGAGACACATTTGGTGCTTTTATCAACATGGTTTTTAGGGTTCATTGCTACTGATTGTTAGCTTATCTTGTGTCATTTTTAAAGTAACTTTTTTTTTTTAGCAAGTGTAAAATTGAAATGGTTTCAAAGTAATTAATTGTATCAGCATATATTTTTTACAACAGTTAAGATTTACATCAATACAGGTCAAATTATGAAACCTTATTATGAACGCTACATGCTGGAATCTAAAATTTTTTCATTTTTAATCTCAAATATTAAATCTAAATATTTTAATCTAAACAAATCTATAAACATTTCTGTTTAGATAAAGTTTTATATATCTTTATGTTAAATATTGAAAAAACGGGTTATATGCAAGGACAGTGTTATTGATGAGACTATGTCAGCCAAAACTTTAAAAGAACATTTTTACACTCTTTAGGGTTTGGTCCCTCTGATGTGAAAACGTTTCACAGAGGGGACTATCTGTTTTGTTCATTCATCAATTCCTGTTTGGTTCACTGGATAGTCTGTTTGCAGGACAACTGAGACCCCAACACTGTCAAGCTGAGCACAGTTCACGTCTGTGGTCTGCACCAAAGTGTTATTGATGCTCACAATGCACCAAACAAATCACACTACCTGTGGAGGTAGACCAGACAGCAGCAGTGTGAACATGCCTCACTGGTGGATTGTATTCTCTCACAGTGTCACATTTCATTAAGAACTGAAGGCGTTGCGTCAACCTGAGGGGAAAAAAAAGGCTTAATATGACACCTTGACGCATGTGGCTTGTAAAGGTCACTGGAACAATAGAAAATGTTTCTTGTTTGGCCTGAGTGCAGCTGGAGGGTAATTGTAGAACTGGAGCAAAGAACAGGTTTTTGGCATTTTGATTTCAATGACAAAATCAGATTTTAATCTTAAAGTGTCTTTGCTGTGATAGAATTGGGGGACTGAAGCGCCAGATGTTGGTACACAATTGTTTCTTTTTCTGACTTATCAGGACATTTTAAAGAATGGGTGAACATTTAATAAAATAAAAACTGCACAAATGCAGAAGCAGTGAAGAATCACGTTCTTCAAGTAATTGTTTTCTAAATGATGTTTATCTAACATCACTATGGAGAAATTTAGGCTCTTTTTTTTTTTTTTTTAAACAAATGGGCAGCTTGTTCCAAGTTAGAGTCCAGACTTAAAGCGAACATTTGGGATCATTTGATTGTTTGTTTTCCAGCTCTTCTCTTCTTGACGGTTTACTGCTGTTCTTGTTGCATGACCCAAGTTCAGCCAAGATTTGTCAGTCAGCTTTTAATACTTAACTTCACAATATTTTCATCTCAGTAATTAGAAAATATCCAGGTCCTCTAGTCTAGAAGTTGCAAAGCAATCCCAAATCATCCCCCATCTGCTACTATGTACCAGTTTTCTGAGGTGAAAATTAATTTCACCACTGAATCTTTCAGTGGTGAAAATTGGACAACAGATTATTATTCATATAATATTATCAGTAAGAATTGTCGTAACTACCCCGTTAAATTTCTTTTGTTGTTCATCTGAAGTTGTACATGATTAGCCTCATAAGTCCCTCAATCATATTTAAAGTTTTCAGTGACAATAATACACAGAGAATCAGTTGTGTTTGGAGAGGAGTTACTCAGATGTCACAATTTGGACAAAGTGACTGGCCAATGATGCTTTGAGGCCTTTTTTTGCCACAATACATAACACCATAGAATTAGAACGAAGGGATCCATATTTAGTCATATCCTCCTGACTACCAGTAAAAAAAAAAAAAAGTAAAAAGTGTAACTACAAATGTCCACTACGGAGGACATTGCTTAAACTTTTAAATATTGTGGTAAAATATAGTTATACTTATCTAAGAAACGATTTAATGTAATCTTTTAATAAAGATGTTCAATGAAAATATAACTACAAAATTTCAAGTAAAAATCAGCATAAAGAAAAGTATTATGCACTTTTGCTCTTCCCATAAAACATGCTTGTTGCAATGGAGGCCATTTTTGTCCTCCACAGAGGACAAATTTGAACTACTGGTAGTCAGCAGGATATGTCAAACTTTCATCCGTCAAACACTTTTTGTTCTTTATAAAGTCATTCAAATCACCAGATAATCATTAAGTCTCTATAAGATGCTCATACTTTTAAGTGTTAGTATTTATTACCATTACATAGCCATTACAGTCATTATGATCAACCCTAAAAGTGCCGTTTGTTCACTCAGCAGATAATACCAATTATTACTAATTAATCAGGGACTTTTACTGTATAAATAATGTGAAGATCTCAAACAAACCATTATTCTTGCACAAAAAATATAAAATATCTTCATAAGAAGAAAAGTTTTAAAAGCAGATTTGATGATTAAGACCTCGTACAGTCTGTACCAGTGTTTCCTCAGTGGCTCGCTACAATAATCAGGTAAAAAGATGCACAGGTTAGATATGTACTATCTATAGTCCTTATATACAACTACAAAATAACAGTATCTACACACAAATTTGACTACAAGAGAATACCTTGTATGATTCATAAGTTAGTATTTGTTCTCCCAAAAATTAAAAGACTTGAAACCACTAAAATGGAAGGAATCATTACATGGTAATCAATAGTGATTTAATGACTGCTGAGGTACACATGCCTGGGCTAGATTCAAATTATAAATAAGTGAATTAAAAGATAAATGTGATGACACCCTTTCTTAAAATAATCACGTTTAACATTCCTTAAACCACCTTCAACACAAAATCCAAGAGTTACAAGTTGTTGGGAAACTTGCTCGAGGTACTGATTGCTACACCTGAAAGGTGGCGATGGAAAAAGCAAAACTTCCCAGCTAGTGCATGAAATAGAAAGCATGACGTTAAATCAAACATTGTACAATCAAGAACTTGCTGAACAAGTAGTACTTGTGCGTTGATGACCATCATTCTTGAGTGTGTTGACTACAGTTAAAAAAAATGTTCTCTTTCTCCTTTTTTTTTTTTTTTAATTTTTCGTACACCCTGAGGAAATCTGATACTTAGAGTGAAAGTGCATATTTCCAGCAGGGACGCCAGGCTTAGTGTGATGGAACAATGGCAATGGTATGGATGTCATGGAGACAGTATGGGATGATGAAGAGATGATGTGAGAGTCTCCCTTTGATTCAGCAGCGGAACGACGGGACGCCCTCAGGACTCCGCAGCCTCCTTAGCCTGTGCCTTCTTATCCTGCTCGTACCTGTCAGGGAACACGAGATAATGGGATACTTTTTAAAAAAAAATTTTTATTTTGATGCATTCTGTCTGTTGTCCAATGCTCACAGACCACAGTTAAAGACACACTGCAGAACTGTTGCCATTTTCCCTGTCATGCGCCCCCTATCGACGGCTAATCCACCTTGTATCCAACCTGACCAGCCAGCAAGAGATGATCTTATTATGACTCCCGTTTGTCTCTTTGTCTCTTTTAATCTTCTTGCATTACTTTGCTGAATCAGCAATGTTTTGTGTTCAAAACAGCCATTTCCTTATCATAGCATGAAGTGAAACTCTGCTGCTACGTGGCGTCCTGGATGTAAAACTTGTATAGTGCGGTTTCTGAGCCTCGGGACTCTGCTGAGCAGCATCGGCTCCAGAAATGCACACAAAAGATGTCACTGTGTCATTGAACAAGTCCGGGATGCAGAGTTTTAAGGTCAGAAAGTTACGTAATGTGTCTTTAATGTGCAAAGTTGTTTTTTAGCCTTAAGATTTGTCTCAGCTAAAATAGACCCTTGCCCTTTCAGCATTACCAGTCAGGTTTTTGTTGCTCGTTGTTTGGAGGTAGTGGTAGTCATATTCACACTCCTTGGAACAGAACCCAGACTAATTATGACCTTATAAAAGACTGTAAATGTTTTTGTTTTCCAAGTATAAGAGAGAATTCCTTTACAGCTATTGTTGTTTAACTCACAATGCATTCTGGGAAGCTGGAATCGCTCTGATCTCTGAACCTTAGAGTGAAATAATTAAACAATACTCCTGTTTGGCTTTTTAACTATAACCTCAAAGTAAGGTGGGAAGGGGGGTGGAGGGTGGAGACTAGTTTGTGGTATTGCTTCAAAAGCTCTTAAAGTTTACAAAGGAGCTCCTATCCGGCAATCTCCTGACATCATCTTACGACCTCAGGTTGTGATAATGAGGGGAAAAGGATCGCCCCAGCAGGTCGAAGCGGAAAGCTACCTTCACTGAACCGGTTCTGCCAGAAGTCTTCCTTTCTTTGAAAAGTGATTTTTATTCTACCCTATAAAACTTTAAAAGGAAAGCCTTTAATTCTTTAATTTTCCTTAAGAAAGATCAGTCATTTCTTGATTTGGAAAAACACTAAATGAAAATTGTTTTTTTTTTACATATTTACCAAAGCTACAGTACACTCGGTCAAACATTAACTCATGGCTGTGGTTTCATATGTTTTGGGGAAATATGTTATCAAGCCACCACTATGCACTCATCTTGCATCTGTTACAGGAAATATTTCTATGTTTAGGATTCTAACATGGTAATTCAGTCAGACAGAAGCCACCACTAAGTCTGCACACTCTGGAATGAATTCCCACCAAACATGCGCTTACACACCTCCAGATCCGGTAAAGCTGGGAGGCTCCTGCGCTGCCAACAAAGAAGTTGACGGCAAAAAGGTTCCAGTTTTTCGGGATAATAACCAGCGAATATCTGGACCAGATGAGCCCTGCAGGGAGAGAATGGTGAAGGTTGCATATGCTGCTGTAAAACTGGGGTTATTTATCAGAACAGAGTCTGTGTTTTGGCAAAAAAGTAACTGATAAGGTTTGTTTGAAGTAACAGATTGCTAAAGAAGATGTTGCAGCTAACCTTTAGCACAGATTGGAGAATTATCTCAGAACATGGGACAGATAAACTTGTACAGTTGAAACATTTACAAAAATTTGGGTACACTCAATTTACAGACATGTTTTTACACCTTCACACCAAAATGTCTGATGCTCTGGAGCTAAATGTGCCATAATTTTAAGTAATGGATGAGGAAGAGCTGAGAATACAAAAAAAAAAAAAAACCAAAATAAAAAACCCAAAACAACAATTTTGACCTGAACAGACACAAAAACAGATGTCTGGCACGTGCCAGAAATGTTGTGCTTCAGGTAATATTTAACTTGACGCCATACAATGAGACTCATTAATGTATTAAACACGTCAGAGTCTGACTGAAACCCCAACTCACCTGTAGCTGTCAACACCCCAGACTGGGAGGTGCTGAGTTTGTCTGCTGGTCGAGTCATATCAGCCAAACCAGCAAAGACAAGACCCTGCAGAGAAGAGACCCCACTGTCTTCACTCAATGACAATATTATTATCTGTACCGATTTTATTTTTCAACCAATTACACACAAACAAACAATTCTGCATAATTTTGTCCTATTATTATTCCTTCCTAATCTTTCTCTGGTTAGAATGAATAATTTTAGATCTTCAGACTTCTTGCAAACTAAAAAGTAAGACAACGCTGATCATTGACTGGACTGACACACAAAGATACACATTTGCAACAAGGGGGTTGATAAGTACATAAAGGCTTATTTAAGGAGGTCAAAAGGCAAAAAAAAAAAAAAAAGCCAAAAAAGTTTAGGACCCTCTGGTGTTTGTGTGTACACAGGTTAACATTGTGTGATACTGCACTTACCCATTTAAACATCGGTGCCCAGAAGAAAACGGTTTTTGGACCTGAAATTAAAAAAAAAAAACAAAAACAAAAAAACATATTAATACCATAAATTTGTCCAATTCTTTCTGGATTTGAGCACAAAAATGTTAAAGATCAATATTAGTAACAACCTCAAAAATGCAGCACTGGCTGGATTTAAATGAGTCCACAACTTGGATTAACCCCTTCATAAGAAATTAAAACCTTCAGTGACTCTTATTTTTCTTCCAGTTTTTGTTATAAGATATATCTGCTATTTTTCATTAAGAAAATAAATCAACAAGAAAGATATCCGCAGCCCTAAACAAATGAACAAATTCTAACTTGACAACTGTGTTTCTAATGTCTTGTTTTAATTTTGTTTAAGATGTAAATATATTTACTTTTTCTTTTTTATGATGCTACCTTTGGACTCCTGAAAAGCCACAATAAACCTGATGTAATCTGGGCTTCAGGTGGTCAACAACACTGCAGTAACACAAACTAGCACCACAATCATAACATAACACCACTGAACATTAGTCGATTAAGCATGTTAGACTGCATATCACTAAGTATTTTCTGACTTTTTCCTTCCCCAGGTGGTTACAATCACACCAAACGTGTTACCTGGGGGGAAAAAACGAAAAATAAGAAAAACACTTGTTGTTCTGGAAACCAGTATTCCCAACCAGTGCAGCAGGATAAACACAAGAGAGAATGGCTGTCACTGCAAATAAACTTTAAGGAAGTTAGCTTCACTCACTGCTCGTGATTCCTTGGTCAAAAAAATGCCCTTGACAAAAAGAGCTTTATTGTCATTTCAAAGACAAAACAAAGACCAAGGTGTCCACACTGACACTAGTTACTCCTTAATCTCAGCTTGCTCCAGTTAATATCTGTGTAAAAGATGCTTCAGGCGCAGTGCAAGATGAACTTAACAAATAAGAGATACACATTCACTTTAACAAGTGCACCAAATGAAAGCAATATATCCTGAGCTGGTAGAGACAAGTTTCCTGTTATGAGGGGTGACGTTGAATGCGGAGCCTTGTATTGGCAAGGGTTTTATTTATGCTACCCTCACTGAAAACTGGATTGACAAAAAACTAATTAGTATGTTTAACCTTGCATTGCAACCTTTTGACAACTAGAGTCTGAAGGAATAAATTAGGCCAAAAGTTGATCTGTTCTAATATGTAATAATTTTATAAACAAAACATAAGCTGATATGGTACATAACCATAAGATCCATTGTGAACTAAATTCTCTAATCTTGCTGACTTGCAACCACCTGAAGTCAGGAAATGCTTTACAGCTTTTACTTGTGTTTGTGCTTCATTTGCACAACTTAACAATTCACAAAACTCACCATCATGAGTTGTGTGGTTTGAAACTTGGAGCACATATAACATTTTTTTAAAACTCTTTCCTCAGCATCAACACAACTTTAACTTGATTATAGCTTTGGTGGACAAAGCTACGAACTTTTCCTACAATATACATTTCTTTACAGACTAAGCAGATTAGATGGGGTTAGCAGATTAGGGTCTCCAGGAGCAGTTCTCTTATATGAAAACAATTACTTTAATGCAATTAAGGCACTCAAATTTGACCAATTTGCTTGTGTTTTCTGTACAAGATGCAGTGCTGACAGATAAACATCAATTCCAACACAGCTGGACAGATTTACATCAGCCGACAACAGTGTCACACACAGCTAATACAGGCTGAACTTCACATTACCTGCAGGGTGGTTGTACAGAGGTCTCAGTTTGGCGGGCAGCATATGCTCGATGCTGTCCAAAATCCTGTGATAGGAGGCTCTGAGCGCAGCCATGATCGCAGATGTTCAGCTGGAAGAGAAGCTACAGAAGCTAGCCTGGAAAATGGTTAGCAAGTGCGATATCTGTCTTCAACAACAGCAGGATTTAATTCACTCTCTCTTCGTGTTGTTTAAAATATAAGACAGGAAGGTTTGAAGTTAGAACAGGATGTTACTGTCCTACTGTCGACCTTCCCCGGGAGGCAGTGTGACCATGCTAGGTATCAGTAGCTTCTCCGCTGACCGACAAGCCGAGGTGACTTTCTCTAAAACGCAACCTTCCGCGTAAGGGGCGGGGTTTAAGCATTTCACGACTCTTATTGGTCCACCTGATAAGAGTCCTGATGTGATTGGCTTACATTGGGGATCGTTAACTTTGTTGCCCGACTCGTCCCAATGAGATGAAAATACTGAGAAAAGGTACACGGTTTTTTAAAAAAATTTTATTTACCCCAGTTTTAGTTAATCTGACAGTTTTGAATTCTTGGGCCATATCTTTGGTCTTCAAAGGCTTCAGGAACAAAATCAAAGCTTATTGTCAAAGAACACTTTCAATAATGTATTAATCATGTGTCAAAGATATATATGAAAGATATGTATGAAATAACTGTAATATTAAAAAACAATAATACCAGTTGTGGCACTTTTGCTCTGTCTTTTCTGGCAATCATATTTACAAAGCATATTGTAAAACATAAGAACAATAATGTTTAAAAGCCTTTCCTGTCTACAAAACTGTATTTGAATAAGTTGGCCTGCATTTGATCCCTAAAAAAGAGGGGTTATTCTCTATAAAAGAGCTGTTATTCCCAAACATTTCCAGCATTATGTTACGCCCATTGGTAAATTAAATGACAGTCAAGGGCAATATGTTTTCGAAAAGGTTTCAGACTTTATCTTTTTCATCTTGTAACCCATCGTATCACTTAATCTTTAATCTCCCTTAAGAAAATAATTTTGATAATAAAACTCTTGAATAACATTCTTTTCCGATTTAATGATGCCACTCAACTGCGAAAACTTTCCATTTTAAAGTAAAAACAGATATGTATAAAGTAGAAGTAGAAACATAAGCTCTTTCTCATCAGTCAATAAACCAGGTGAATTTATTTCGCTCAGCTCCAAGATGAGCCTGTTTGTGAAAATATCTGATCTAAATGCATCGGTAGATGAAAAAACATGGCAGGACTTCTACTTTATTTTTTACTTCTACTTCATACACCTCTGTGTAAATACAATGTCTTTATCAAAACATTAACGCTGTTTTGTGACAAGTCTCCAAGCGTAAACTCCGCCTTTTTCTCCTCACAACCGTTATTAAAACGAGCGCACCTAACCATTCCGCCAAACCCCGCAGTTTCTCGCGTTGCTTGGACACAGCTGACCGCTGTTTGCTGGAGGAAATAAACCAGGCTAGGCTAGCAGGAGGGATATTTAGCAGTCCGGAGAGCTGGGATACAGTCGGGGTGAATTTGGGGGGACAGCGGAGACCGGACGGAGCGAGTCTTTCACGCTCAACTATGCGAACGCTTGGTGCCGCCGTCAGCTAACGCTGCACCGACAGACAGAAAGCGAAGAAATTTGATGGGAAACCAACAGTAGATAAAAGGCGACATCGTCAGGTGAAGGGTTAGCTTAGTTTAAATGTTATTGTCAATTATAACCGACATATGGTCACAATGTCCTGCACTGGCAATCTTGTTTGGGATGTTAATAAACGCTTAATTGGATATAGCAATCCGAACACCATCAGGACCAACTATTTAGGTAAGTAAAAAAGCAACCCTTCTTTATGCTACATGTGTGATAAAAACATGTTAATCTAAGATTCTGCAAACTGTGTTTGTGGTGCAGAATCACATGACCTGGTAGGAAAACTGTGCTCCAAGCCAAATCAAAGTACTTTAGTAGCAGCTTCTCCGACTATGTAAACACAGCAGTCACTGCCTGCATGTTCAGTTTGTCATGATTCAGGAGACGTGTTATTTCAGAGCTGAATCGCTTAACAGATAAGATTAAAGGTTATATATAATCCTTAACAGAGCAGCTTTCTGTCAGAACATAAATAATATTCATTTCCTCCATGCTGATATTCCATTATTTTGCGTTAAAAGGCTGCAGATCAGATTCAGTTTCAGTGCAATCACAGGATCGTTCCATTAATCAATAATCAGAATTGGTTACATCACCATACATGCTTAATTGGACACTGACATATAGCCTCATCAATGTATCATCAATGTAAGCTTCAATCCTGTTATCCAGTGTATTTTCAAGCACTTTTAGCATGCATGAACAGAGTGAGACTGTTCTTCCACTTTCATGTTAAAACTCACTCACAATATGTGCTGTCGCTTACTTTTAATATGGAAAACTTGCAAAGAACACAGAATTAAAATAAATTACACACAAGAAATTTTAAATTCCTGCAGCAACTGCTATTATGAGATATATAGTTGGGCTTAAGTTCTGCATAAAATGCTTTTAAATCATGCTAGACATGTGAGGGTTGTCAGCATTGAGCGTGTGTTCAGATTCAGTGTGATCCTTTGAAAAATAAGAATAGAATATTATGATTTAACACGTAATGCATCACAGTTTTATAGACTGGGAAATCTTTAAGCAAGTATGAAACTGTTATGGCAAGACCTGAAAAAAGTAACTGGCTGTATAGTCAGACAGATTGCAGGATATGTGTAAGAGAAGTTGGATGGATCTTTATGATTGCATGCAGATATTGCCACACCCCAATGTCACAGATTATGTTGAACGTGTCAAACAGAGGCAGTGCTTTCTTGGGTTTTATACAGGAATATATTGACACTATTCAGGGTTTTTTCTTTTCTTTTTTTTTTTTTGCACTGGTTTTCTTTAGTATATTGATTGAATTATGTTCTATCTGCAAGAGGGTGGATCTAAATGAGCAGATACACACAGTGGCTGATTCTCTTATAGCTGAGTGGATGAGATCTGTCAGTTATTTAAAGAAACAGGAAAGTGTCTCAATCTCCAGTTGTAACCATCTTATAACTGATGAAAGGCTCATTGGAAGAAAGTGGACCTTGCTCTTTGTTTGTGTTTGTACTTCATGCCTGTTCTGGGATTCTGCAGGATTCTTTAGTTTATAGACTGTGCCGTATTTTTTTTCTTTCTTTTATTAAATTTTAAGTTATGCTTATTTTCTTTACAGTTTTGACACCAAATTTAAGTCTAAATATCTGTATTTCTGTAAAAAGAATCAGCTCTTTAAGAGTGCTTTTTAAACTGTATTTGATTCATTTGGGTCTTGCAGGGCTGCTGAGTGTATAAATTGTCACAAAAGTAGAAACAACATTTGTTTCTCAAACAGCCTCTATATAAGAGCTGTTATGCATATATTGGCTCCCTGAAGAACTGTCAGCTGGTCTGTTCGGTGTTGGAAAAACTGTTTGATGTGTTTAATGGGAATTCAAAATCTGCCTTGCGATTTGATCGCAAAGTTAAAAAACATCTGAGACTGAACAGTTCAGAAAAGCAGCAACGTAAAACCGAGGACATGGCTGCCTTAAGCTAAAAGTGCCGACATGTTGTTGCAGTGTTGTGTCAAACAGTCGGCACCACACAGCGGTTGAATGAAGAGTTATGAGCCTGTCGAGGTGGAGTCGGTGCCTCAGAGCTTTAGTCAGCGCTGTATTTAGCCTGGTGAGATAAAGTCGGAGCTGTGTTTATGTACATGGTCAGGATGCATTCAGAGATGTGTGGGTCAGCTCCTGAAGGATATATTTAGTTGGAGGTAACAAGATGAGGAGACACCACTTTAAGTTGAGACAAGAAACATCCTAAAAAGTTAAAGCAAAATTCCCATGTCTGGTTAAGTCTATTTGTAGATTTAAAAAAAAAAAAAGTAGTTATAATCTTTTTTTTTTTCATCCCTTTTAATTAATCAAATTTTTAATTTATGATTTTTAAAGTATAATTTTCAATATATCTTTTTATTCTTGTTTTATTGCATGACTAATCATTTTTAATTGGTTTGAGTTTCAGCTGTGTTTTATCAACAAATTAAAGTTTAATTTTCTACAAGGAAAAATAGTATAAACAGGGTGAATAGAGGTTTATCAGTTATTTGCTGAAAAACGACTTTAGAGAAGATTAAAGTCTGAGCTTGAAGAAGACTTAAATAAAACTGTAAATAACCACATTTGTGGCAAAGAAGTCCATGCATTGATCAATTTTCTTTTTAATCCCTAATTGGTGACTTTAGTTGAGGTTAGTTCTTTTTTTTTTCTTTTTTTTTTCTTTTACTGTGGTGGTGTTTTAAATCATCACTCAGGTTTTTTTTTTAATCAGCAATTTTATGCCAGCCGTGGACTGCTGCAAGTCTTGTAAAACTTGTCGGAACAAGTCAAATCTCTCATTTGAATAAACGGCGACAGCAGACTTTCACAATTTAACTGACATATTTGATTCAAAGGAGGAGAAAGATGGCTGCTTTATTGTCACACTTAAAGTATTTCTACCAGGTTTTAATGTAGTATCTCTTAACATTCAAATAGTGTGTAATATAATGATTGTAGCTTTAGCAGTAAGTTTAATTTTTAGCAGGTATTTACAAGTGTGTAAACTATAATCTGGAGACATTGTCCCTAATTTACTTTAACAACAAATCTGTCAAATAGGGCAGAAAATGAATTCATTCTGCAAAATGAATCTTTGTAATATAAATACCAAATTCTGCATGAAGAATTTAGAGATGTATTTGGTCAGAAAAGACCAACTGCCATCTGAAAATCCAAGTTCACAATCATTTCAATTCAGAAATGAAATGACTGGATTTAAATGAATGATGTGGGATCAACATTTGTCGTTTTCCTCTGTTTTTTTTGTTTTTTAGGGTAATTTAAATTTCTAAAACTCAAATCCATGTTCTTTTGGTGATGTTGGATGATATGGATGGAGTAGTAGTCCACATTGTTAACTGTCTTTAAATCCACAGTTCAAAATGCATGTTAAAATGTGCAAAATGACTGTATAGCAAAATCAAAGCTTGAGGCATGCATTAAAGCCTTTTGCGTCATTCAGAAACCCAGTCAGTACTCGCTGTAACAGAGGAAGCTTATCCCAGCATGCTTCAGATGTTTGTCATCACAACGTACAACAAGAACGTCACTGGTAATGGGCTTGATGATGCAAGGCTAGACTTGTTTGACTGGAAGCAGAAGTCCAATGTTGCCTTTCAACCTACAAGAGCATCTCTTACACAGCATGCAAAGTATGCAACCTATGAAGTTGTCACTATCGGGGACAGTTGTTGGTAAAATGCATGGAGACCCTGCCAACCATGGAAAAAGAAGGTAAAATATTGCCAGTATTGTGGGCTACACTGATACCAGTTGCCCAGAGCTGTCAACATCAGATAAAATGCATCTACAAGGCTTAATGGTGACAGTAATGGTGCTACTTCAGCTATGTATCCGTACCGGTCATTTTACCTCTGCTGAAGTCGCCAAAATTAGTGAGTTCTGGTAAAATTTAGTATGTTTTTATCCTAAATGTCAATGCGCCATGCCTGTCAAGAACAATGCATAACACAACAAATACCTCGGTCAAAACGCTATAAACTACTGAAGCATGAAGTTTTACTGTAATATCACCCTGCCTAATATTATGTCATATTCACTTCTGAAACACAATTTTTGCAATTAATCAATTTCTGTCTTCACAGTTGAACAGTTTAAACATTTTCTTTTGATTATTGATTTAGCTTTATTTTTTCCCCCCACCAATCTTTTTACCAGCTGACTCCCAGTGAAATTACAGGCCGCGCTTTAAAGGAGGTCTGTGATCTCAGTGGGAATTCAGTTGGATCAGTATTGAAACACTGGTAGCTCAAGTGATGATCAGAAGTTTTGTCTTGTTCTTCCACTTAGGTGTTGTTAATGTGTCATTTATTAATTCTAGCTGAGAAATTTAGCCCATCTTGGTTGCAGAACGAGCACTGAGCTGTCATATTACAGCACCCGGAGAACAGCAGGTGGTTGAGGGCCTTGCTCACGGGCCCCCAATGATTCACCTTTGTTGCCAGTCTGTAGTTAAGATGCCTTGATTCTGGCTCCTCTAGTTCCAGGTCCACTTCTCTAACCGTTGGTGCACCACTCCCACAGCTACCCTCTTGCTTAAGACTCTCACATTGCACAAATGTACTCTTCATGTAGAGAGTAAATTCTGTTTTTGTTGTTTATTTATTTAAAAAATAGTACAATTATACAGAAAGCACTGTGACTGTTAAGGTAAATCTTAATTTGTTCATACTTTTTAAGATTTAAAGGAGCTGTAAATGTCTGGACCATTACCTAATTGCTATTTCTTTTAGTGTAATAATTTAATTAAAACCCAGAATAATAATGCTAATTTAACACCAACCTGCACTTCAATTAGTTCATTTAAGTTTCTTTATCACACAGGTGTTTATAGGTACAAGTTTCAAACTCCAGTCCTCGATGACCGATACCCTGCAGATCTTTGTTGTCTCCATGCTGACCGAAATTAATAAATAGGTTGATAAGAAGCTGCTGAATCCATTTGATTTGAATCAGGTGTGTTATTAGAGGGGAAACAAAAATCTGCCAGATACTGGCTCTTGAGGACTGTAGTTTGACACCCCGTAGGTGTACTTTGACTAAGAAATCAAAAAAGAATTCACAATATTATCCTCAGTAATAAACTTTTGTGTTCTGCAGAAATAGTCATCATCAATGCGCGCTAAAAACAAAACAAAAACCATTAAAACCTGTGGTTTGAACTGCCTGTCTTGTTTCTTTGTGGTCTCTCTTTTGTTCAAGCTGAGTGTTTGTGCAAACAAGGCATCGATGGCATGAATAATACAACACATGCTACAGACACACGTTACACAATTGTGCTCGGAAGTACTGGGGCACAAATGTGTAATGTGGCATGATGTTCCCTCTCGCATTTCTGCTGTGCTCGAATAAATTTAGTGGATGAAGCTAACACAAACCTTTTGTTAAACGGGCCTATTTTCTGTTCCACAGGTAGAAGAGAGTTTGTCCAGAGGCTTAAACTTGAAGCAACGCTGAATGTGCATGATGGCTGCGTAAGTGTCCGACATTCCTTCATCTTTTTCTTCTTGTGTTGAATCATTTTTATTTCCTGTTGAAACAAAACCCGCCATGTTATTTTTGCTCAGTGTGCACGTGAAGTCGAACACATCTCTGCCTGCAGGTCAGGTGGTTGATACCTCCCAGAAACTTGAAGCTGACAGAGTAGTCACGAATCTTGTCACACTATCAGCCAGAAGCTTGCTGTCCAAAACACCACAACAGATGCGACAAGCCAACAAGGTCCGAGAGAAAAGTAGCTCTGCTTTAGAGAAGTCAGGAATAGAAGTGTTGCTGATGTACTTTTTGCTGAAATGATCTGTTTTGTCCATGTGAAAACCAGCTGAGAGATTCTGAATGAGCATTATTACTTTTTATTTTGAGAAACAAAGAAACAAAAATAGTTCATTGAAGTGGTTTACAATGTTTACTTCAGAAATGTATTCATTTGACACATTTCCTTGAGAACAAGCAGGAATGACTGAACAAGAACTATTGTGAATCGTCGAAGCGTCCCATCAGACAGTGGGTAGACATTAGCAGACAGCAATGCTTGCTCATCTGAAATATGATGAAGAAAATAGTTTATTGATATCTCAGCACTTTTGTTAATTAGGATTATTTGGTTGCCTGATGATGAATGAACATTTATTTGCTTCATCAGGACAGAAACCCAGACTACCAAGCAAGGCAGAAAACACGCTTGTGTTTTTATGTTTTTGTACATTAATGCCAGCCTCTTTATAGATCCCATGTTTGTTTATGTTTCATATGCAAGTGACCAGTTGCAGCAGTGTGGGACAAATGTGACCAGATATTGTCCTAAAATACCATCAATATGTCTGCCGCTGCTTGTCTTTTTACATTTTTGTTTTCACCAATCTATACACTTAGAGGGCCCGTTGCAGAATCCTTCAGTGGTGCGCGACGTAATACATCAGCAGGTAGTTTAACAATTATGCCACCAGGTCCTGCAAGGTTTTAAAAAATCTGGTATAGTCCCAGCACAAGACTAGTTGTATTTAACATTTGTGAACATTAAGTTCCCTTTGATTGTGCTGAGCAGCTGCTTAAGTTTTCATTATGTGGAAGGATTCCTTAGACAACAGTGTTTTCAGAAGATTTTATGTCATGAATTTTACATCAGTTTTTAAAATTTCTCAGGGATCTTTTGAAAGTGAGCTATTGGATATATGCAATTGTTTTCTTCAGACAAACATTTTCTCTGCTGCTCTTAAAACAGCTGTAGTGAAGCCCCTCCTGAAGAACTGTTTGGATCTTAATGTTCTTAGAAATTACAGACCAGTATCAAATTTACCATTATCAGGCAACACTTAGCAGTTTTGGTTGAATGTGCAGAACAAGAAGAATAACTTATCTAAATGTTACAAAATGAGTAAAATTGGGAAGTTGTTTTATTTAGCAATAAAATAAATATTTACAAAATCCTTTTAGTGAAAGCAAAGGCTTTTGAAATGTTGAGCTTTTAGGTACATTGCACCATAATACATATAAAGAAAGGTGTTAAAAATGTCAAATCACATATTTTGTCCTCTGAATCTGGTCGTCATCAAATCTGTTATTTTTTCTTTTTTTCTTTTTATACAGATACAGATTCACTTGCACTACACCACACATCTGATAGCATTTCATTGCAGGTACCAGTTTAATATCTTTCATCTGGTTGAGATGTGCACAGCTTGCAGTCTCACTGAACACGGTGTAATCTCACTGATTGTAGCTGAGCCTTTCTGTGATGATGAAACAGAATGAGGTCTTAATGAAATATTGATCCACATAGTGGCAACCGACAGCGAGCTGATGCACTGTTTTGCTGGTACCTGTGTGACCACAAACGGATGAATTTGTATCATATTTTAAGTGGCTGGATGAAGAAAATATACATTTTCTTGCAAATTTGAACACTGTTATTGGAGCCAAATTCCTCAGCCTTTGCATGTGGTTATATGTTTTATTTGGCAATAAATGGATGTAGTTGAGAGTCCAATTTTCTGGATGTAGAATGGTTTATGTGTTGATTCAAGCCAAAGTTAACCTTTTTAATCAATGATTTTCCCATTTTTAAGATGTATTTGGAACTGTTGCATGTAAATAAACATCCATTACATTTAATCACTTATCCAACAGGTTTGCACAATGCTGGTGAAATATGTCAGAGGTGGTATCTATGGTAACAGTCCTGCATTGGTTTAAAGAAGGGGTGTCCAGCTTCGGTCCCCAGGAGCCGCTGTCCTCTAGGGTTAGGAAGTTTTCCGCTGCAGCAAACCTGAATCATATTCATGGGTCAACATGCTTTGGCAGAACTTAACAAGTTGTTGAGGAGAGTAGTTTGATTTGATTGAGGTGAATCAGGTCCTGCTGTCAAATAACAGACCTGAACCTCCTTGGTTTAGAGGGTGTCGTGCTTTTATCTGGTGATAGCTTGGAACACGAGAGATGGCAGTGATAGTTAAGGAGTTTGACAGAAAAGAGAAGGATGATGAAAGTTTGCATAAAAAAATAAAAAAGAAGGATTGCATTCCTAAAACCAAAGTTATTTTTGGTGGGGATGTCATCCGGATGCGTCTCCAACGTTTTAGGAGTTACTCTTATTGCTAAGAAAGACAAACTTACACATTGCGGCTTTTAAATGAATAACTTTTTTATTTCCTGTCATTCAATTCGTTTATTTATGTTGTGTTTCTCTTTTGTGTCCCTACAGGTCAACACGATATCCTGGAATGACACGGGTGAATATATCTTGTCTGGGTCAGACGATACCTATCTGGTCATTACAAACCCGTACAACAAAAAGGTGGGTTGTCATTTCTGAGCTGCACTGTTTCACACTTCTTAGACACATTCTTTGCTCAATGATAGAAGAAGAAAATCCAAAAAACTGAACACTGTGTGAACTCTGATGTTGTAAAAAACCAAAAGCTTTTTTGCACTTTCACAAACTGCTAGTCTTATACAGTGTTGCAAAAACACATGTCAAATGACAAAATGATAATCTCAGCATTGCAGTGATTAGTATAACTTTCCTTAGAAGCTATTCTGAAATATTGATGATTTTTCTCAGCAAATAAACATCACATAGCAATACTTTGATAGACACACAGGTAGAGCTGAAATTAAACAAATGCACTGCAAGAAACAATAAGCCACATTAAAAACAGAACTATGGGGAAAATGATAGGTCTTTGCTTTCCTCCTTCTGAGGTGATTTTAGAAATGTTTTAAGGCCAGTTGTAAAGAAAGCCCCACTGGGTGAGAAATGGGCAATAAAGCCTACATTTGATGTAAAAATTATACAGAGAGCAAATTGTGAACAATCTTAATTCTAACCCAAAGTTTCCCTAAAAACTGCAGTTATATTGAAACCATAACATATAAAACTGCACTAATCCAGTCAGCAAAGTCCATTATCCAGTGATGTCTCTGCTATGACGTATGTCTGAATGAAAGTGGGGATTAATAGTTTGCTCTCGTTTTTTATAAAAATCCTGTCATTCTAAGGCGAAAAATTTGTGCAGATTTTCCGACTGAATGTCTTCTTAAAGTCATACCATGTCCTTCCTGATCAAGTCACATGTATCGATCCAAAATTTATTTAGATGAGTATTTGTAATTGTGCATTGTCATCTCCACCCAGAAAAACATTCTATATTATGTTTTTTATGTGTCCTGTAATAAGCCATTAATGTTATTTTGGCCTTGTAGGTAAGATAAGCCCCTTTTTGTTTTTGTTTTTGATTTTTCCACAAAAGAATCCCACCAGGAGGGAGAACTCTGTAAAGTGAAATAAGCAACATGATCACACTTTTATCAGTGCATTCTGCATGTAGGTTTTAGTTTTTCTTTGGAAGATTAAGCTTGTGTTGTTCCTCCTGTCTGTTTAGATCAGCAGCAACTATCTCTAGGTATAACTAGGTTTGATTATTAGTCTTTCAAGATTAATTTAATTAAAGGAAAACTACTTCAGGAGGTTGTTCCACATTATTAAACTAGTCAAAATTATTACGCAGTATTGCAGAAACTAGGATTGTTTGTCAGATCATTAAAATATTGGACGTTTCACTAAAACTTAATCGAGATCATCTTTTAATCTGTAACACTGTGATTCAAAGAACGAATGGACTGGTTCAAATGAAGGCAGATCAGGGAAAGTCTCCATCACATAATAAAGCTTTGTGTCACTGAACTGGTGTACTGGCACAACAAAAAAAAAAAATTCTAGTACAACCTATATAAGAGAGGACAAACAACATACACATAAGCATCATATACATATAACTGCATCTTATTCTGCTGAAATACTGATAGGTGGCATGCACATATATGAAGTTGCTGATGTGTTAGTAAATCCTGAGAACTTCTCCATGCTGGATACTTCCACCATCCCATGCTGCAAAAATACCATTCAGTCTTTGGCTGCTAAGGGTGAAGAATGCCACCATCATCTCCTGGATTCAACCCTATTGTGAACCTGTGGAGCAAATTTAAAATGAACATTTATGAAGATGGGTAGCAGTGTACCTCCAAACAGAAACTTTGGGAATCAATTCTAGTATCAGGCAGAAATTTTCCGCAGACTTCCAAATTCATTGGATGAGAGTTGTTACGGCAACATCACAAAGGGCTCCAATGTTAACATTTAACTATAGAAAAAATATGTCCTACATAATGCAAACAGATGTAAATCTTTTCTTTTCTTTACAACTGATATAATGTTATGGATAATTATTTGGAGCAAATGTTTTTTCACCATTGGTAGTTTTGTTCAGTAGCATCCAGATCAGGAAACAAGTTTATTTGTGCAGCACATTTCATGTACAGGACAATTCAAAGGGCTTTACATGAAAATATTAAAGCATTACAGCGGGGTGCAGGAAGCATTTAAAAGAAACTTTAATGAAAAAAAAAGAAAATTTATATAAAGAAATAAAATGCATGATGTAAAAGTTGCAGTGAGAATAAATGATTTTTTTTTTTTTTTTTTTAAATTAAAGGTGGCAAATAAACCAGTTTTCAGCTTTGATTTAGAACAGCTGAGAGTTTCAGCAGACATGCAGTTTTCTGGGAGTTTGTTCCACAGGTGAGGAGCATTAAAAGTGAACGCTGCTTCTTTATGTGTAACTCTGACTTTGGGAACAGAAAGCAGACCTCTTCCTGGTGACCTGAGGGATGCCATTCTGTCCTTTGTACACTAACAGCAGGATTTTAAGTCAGTTTTTACATTACAATTACATTATTCACAAATGCCTGATCTAATACTTACACCTTTTTAGTTGCTGGTGTGTTTAGATGAAACTGGATTCAGTCGGAAGTTCAGTGTTATGAGAAACAACAAAGCCCATCTATGTTTGTAAAAGCCTATTATTGGAAGAAAATAAAATTGGACAGCAGCTCTAAGTACCTCAAATCATCATCTTGTATGCATCATTCATTTTCAATACTGCTTCCAATCCAATTCAGGGTCCCAGTGGGCTGGAGCCTGTCCCAGCAATTAGCAGGCAAGAGGCAGGGTGCACCCTGGACAGACCACCGGTCAACTGTAGGGTCAACATAGAGAGACAAACAACCATTCATGCTCACAATCAATTACCCTAACTCGCATGTCTTTGGATGGTGGGAGGAAGCCGAAGTACCTGGAAATAACCAGGGGGAGAATGTGCAAACTCCATACTGAAAGGCCACTGTTTAAACTTGTGACCTTCTTGCTGTGCGGCTGGGCGCTAATCATCACAACACCATGCAGCCCATCTTGTATGTTATTTGTATAATTTATATAAAACCTCCTTTATATTTTCGCTTCTCTTCCACAGGTCAAGAAATCCATACGTTCAGGTCATCGGGCAAATATCTTCAGTGCAAAGTTCATGCCTCACACTAATGATCAAGAAATCATCTCCTGTTCTGGAGATGGCATCATCTACTACACCCACACCGAAAAGAGCCCCGAGTACAACAGACAGTGTCAGTTCACCTGTCATTATGGGACAGCTTATGAGGTGCAGAGCAAGAATGCTGCAGGAGCATGAACATGTTTGTGTCTTTTTCTCAGCCTCCTAACTTTGATTTTCTCTGTCAGATTATGACGGTACCAAATGATCCGTACACGTTTCTGTCGTGTGGGGAGGACGGCACAGTACGATGGTTTGACCTGCGCACAAAAACAAGCTGCACTAAAGAAGACTGCAAAGATGTACGGTGACAGCCGGGAAAGTTTCTTTGGTGGTGCATTTGTGCTGTTGTGTTTGCAGGTTTAAAAATAACTTTAGTTTTTATTGAGAGTTGATGTTGTGGAAAAAAATGACTGAATACGTCTTTTTGCTTTTTTTAAATTTTTTTTTTTTATACATTTAATACTTAGTAGAAAGCGGAGGACATTCCCTGATTTAGCTGTTTTTGATCCATCTAAGTGAGTTCTGCTGAGCATCTTTCTTTCAGAAATGAGCACTGCTCTCTGCAAAACAGCTCTGTCTCCTGAGAGCTTCAGCTAACAGCTTTCTTGACTTCGGTTCAGCTGCTTCAGATGATGGATGTGTGCCCGCATAGATTATATTGCATCTTCTCGTCTTTCGTACTTTAGATCGGAATCTGTGACCTTAAAATTGTCAGAATTGTTTACCAGGCTCTGTTGCAGCCCCTTCTTAAACTTATCTGTCACAAAAGAAAGAAAAACCCACTGAAAGTGCCAGCACAGGTTGCTACAGCAATGATTTACTCAACAGGAGGGACATACACTATTTTTCCAAAACATTATTCTCTCTCTCTTTGTTACAGCCCTCTCAGCACTGCCATCTGTCTGGATTTGATGTCATTGCTGTTATAGAAAAAGAAACATTAAAAAAATCTAGTTTGAAAGATAATCTGAAATCATTTTATTTCTGAGATTGCTCTCCAGACTCTACACCAGTCTGCACACAACAAACATTTCCAAAGAACAAGATACAAACATTGTCAGAAAAAAGCCCCATCGAGAACCACCAGATCCCCTCACTCCAGGGGTCAAGGGTTCAGGATTTTCCTTTAATCTGCCATGCAGCTGTAGTTATGAATTAGCAGCATGACTGTCATGTATCTCAGCTGACAATTTATTGAATAAACTTTCAGGCTAACAGAGTGAACCTGGAGTCAATATTTCAGTTTTTGCTTTAAAAATAATAGGATGTAATTAATGGATGCTGTAAACTTCAACTTTATAATGGTTTATCAACACAAAGCTAAATCATCTCATCATTTCTGGAAGTACTGGCTCTGAAAACGTCACAGCATTTTAAATGTCACCTTGTTGTGTTTTGTTTTTTTGTTTTTTTTTCCAGGACATCCTGATAAACTGTCGAAGAGCAGCAACTTCCATATCTATTTCTCCCCTGGTGCCGTATTATCTGGCTGTTGGCTGCTCTGACAGCTCAGTGCGAATCTATGACAGACGCATGTTGGGCACCAGAGCGACAGGTAAACTGTGCCCTTCCTACTTCACAGCAGCGATAACCCCACAGGCAGCTGCTTGTGGTTTTTACCATCGTGCTGTACGGCACTCACTCTCCCCCGCAGTTTGCATCAGATGTTTTCATGAATGCTTATACTCAAAGTAGAGCCAATAGTAAGAAAGAGAGAAAATGTCTGCTGTATACTTCACTTCTGAATCCTGGTATCTGTTGTCAAGTGGCAATATCCAAAAATACACTAATAAATGATTTTTCAAGCAACAATTTGCTAAAATTTAATCTTCTTTTTCATTTGAAGGCAACTACATGGGCCGAGGGACGACAGGGATGTGTGTCCGGTTCGTTCCCACCCACCTAGCCAACAAGTCGTGCAGGGTGACATCTCTCTGCTACAGTGAGGACAGTCAGGAGGTGCTTGTCAGTTACTCGTCTGATTACATCTACCTGTTTGATCCCAAAGACGACCAGGCCAGAGAGCTCAAAGGACCGTCGGAAGAGAGGAGGGAGGAGGTGAGATGGCAGAGTGATCCTTTCTTATCACATGAATACTGAACATAAGCTCTACTATAGCCATTATTCAGTCAATCGGTTTGTTTATTGAACTAGGTTTCTTCACCTCTTGATATTTTTGTGGGCTGTTATGACTGGTTAATAATGGGTCTGCTCAAGAAGTAGCTAAAAGGGATGGTGAGCAGGTGAGAGCTGAATTCCACTGAATTGAGGGAAAATGTTGCCAGCAGGAGGCATCACTTTCAAAAGCAGCTATCTGTGATTCATTAATTGGAAAAAAGATACATTTTTAGAGTGAAGAAAACCATCAGTCACCTGCTCATCAGTGCACAACTTGAAGCATATTCATTAGATTGACTGACTTCGGTCATGAGAGGCTATTTTGTTACCTGGCATCCAAACAAGCTGTTGTTTTGTTGCGGTGGGCATATCTGCAGTGTAGTAATTTGCTTAGAGGCATCTTAAGTTCAAAGACAGTGAGGTTGACATTGAATGACTCATACCCATGGGCTTCATGGCCCTTGTATGACTTTTGTTTTTATCTGTTCAGTTGCATCAAACAGATGGGAGCATTGAGGAAAAATTATGATTTGGGTTCAAACAAACTCAAAATATTCAACAAATGTTTAAGTGAATTTGTCCCTTTTTATTTCTTTATTTCAAACTAATTGTAAAGATGTTAAAATGACTTATTCAAGCTATTACAACATTATTTGCTTAAAATCTGGCACAGAGACATTTAACATAGTGAAGAGGCAACACAATGTATCCTGTTCTGTTTCAAGTTTTTAGACTGTATTTGTGGCTCCTACTGCTTGTATTTTTATTGTAGAAACGAATTACAAGCCGGTTTTGCCAAGCAGAGGCCTCCGTAGAGCAATCTTTTTGGGGTGGGGGTGAAAGGATTGTTTGTTGTAAACAGTGCAACACTTGTTGCTACTGTCTGCCACTCTGAGCCCTGCAGACATCACTGTTCAATCTGCTGGCTGATGCACTGCAGTGTTGGGTGCAAATGGCTGTGAAAACTGAGACACAAGATAGAGAAGAGAGGAGGAATGAAAAACACAAGGGATTCTGTCTGATTTGCATGTTGCTCTCATATAGTCTACATATCAGTTTTTTTGTACAGAAGGTTTGGAAATCAACCAAAGAACAACCAGGAATTGTGTGTTTTGGTGTTCACATTCAATGAATGTGCTGGATCATGGTGCCGGCTTTTTAGAGTTCAGCTGTGTCGGGATGTAGCCTCACATTCCTTTCCAAATCCAGCGACAGACGCAGGCAGCGTTCCTCAGTCCACTAAAATAGTTCAGGCTGAGGTGTATAGGTGTGGAGGGAGCGACTGTTGGGGAAAGCTTGATACGCTCTCTCTTTTCTGCCTCTGACCTAGTTTGTTCTTGGTTTTTCTTTTATCAGTTCCTTCCACTATCTCGCTCATCCTTTCCTGCTTTTTACCACCTGTCCACAACTGATGACATTTCCATGGTAAAGCAGTGTTTAGTCCCTCCACTAAGACCCTGTTTTCTATTTCTGGCTCTGAGCCTGTTGTGCTGCAGAAAGCGAGCCAGGGGGACTGAAAAGAGAAGCCAACCTCAGTCACACAGCAAGAAGGGGGGGGGGCACTTTAGAGAGGACACCAACAGAGACGAATAGTGTTTTGCTCTGGCAGCGGAGCTATTTTTGACCATGCTTTGACTGACAAACTGCTAATCTTTCTGTGTGTGTGTATGTGTGTGTGTTTCCACAGCTGAGGCAGCCTCCAGTGAAACGCCTCCGTCTGCGAGGTGACTGGTCTGACACCGGACCTCGAGCTCGTCCTGAGAGCGAAAGGGAAAGAGATGGTAAGATCACAGTATGTTCTGCTGCTTGTGTAAAGCAGAAGTCTCATGTTTCAGATCCAACTTCCAGACACACCTCAGATTATGATGACCAAAGTCTTTACACCAAAGTGTAGAAGTCTAACCCTTTTTAAAATTATTTTTCCTCCTTTAACTTTGTAATTCTCCATCAAGAGTTAAAAATTGAAGCATGATATGATTTAGAAAGCTGTGCCTAAGTATGCGCTGTGTCAGTACAAACAGTGATGAACTTGTCGGCAGACAAGTGATAGAGAAACTCCAGTTAAGTCTTAGTCTTTGCCACTAGTCGTCACCCTCCTTTTGCTCAGCTTCCAGTGCTTACCAAATCTGCCTTTTTCATGTCTAATGTCACACTTTTCCTATTTTCTAGAGTCTATATGATTTTGTGTTGCTTTGATGTTGTTCTGTGAGCCTTGCAGCTGGAACAGCAGTCTGCTTTCAAAGGAAACAATTGATAAGAGTTAATCAACACTAACGCAAAATAACGAGCTCTGGAAATGAAGGGAGCTTTTTCTGAGTTTAAATTTAGTCTTAGTCATCTTAGTCTGATCTTGTCTCCATCATGGAAAATACTGATTACTTGCCATAGCAACACTAGATCTGAGTTTCTTCTACCCAGTTTAACAGGAATGGTTAAAGACTAAATTAAAATCACAGAGCTTTAAAGGTAGAGTATGTAAGATTTTCAATATTTTCAAAATAAATTAACTCATAAAATAACTACAATCATAATTAGAAAGTTTTTTTGAACATGCAGGTTCCAGTCTGTTCATATTTGATGCGTTATTAAATTACAAGTTTAATTAATGACAAATGACAAAAAGCACTTTTTTTTTACTGGTAGGCAAACATTTAGGAAGGGTCTGTCATTAATTAAACTTGTAATTTAATAACACTTCAAATATGGACAGACTGGAGCCTACATGTTTAGAAACTATCTAATTATGATTGTAGTTATTTTTTAGTTAATTTTTTTTTTAAAAAATATTGAAAATCTTACTTACTCTACCTTCAAGTAAAAAGGACAGCTCTGCTGTCAGATAGAGGAGGATCTCTGTGGAAGATGCTTATTGATAAACTGATCTTTAAAACAACCATCAAGTTGATGTTTGCTTCTTCATAGCAGAACATTTTAGAAATCTTCTCCCTTTTTTTCCTCCAGGGGAGCAGAGTCCAAATGTGTCCTTGATGCAGAGGATGTCAGACATGCTGTCCCGGTGGTTTGAGGAGGCCAGCGAAGCTCAGAGCAGCAGAGGAACCCGTCCTCAGACACGGCCCAGAGGTACAGCTTAAGGAAGAGAGCACTGCTCATCACACTGACAGCAAAAGCCCTTATATTTATTTAGATATGGCATATATAGACTTTAGAACCTCTATAGGCTTTTTAGGAGGGTAAGCTAAGGCAGTGGAAGAAAAATATGTTCAAAGGAGCTTGATTTAAAAAAACTAAATAAATCCATAAAATTGTGAAGCATACAGATTTTAAGCACGACTCCTGCTACGTTTTATTTATGCAAGTACTTTTTAAAAATATCTTTGTGATAATCTGTTAACTGTTTCGTTTTCAGGGACAGCCGTCCGGCCAGAAGGGGGGTCAAACCCTCCTGCTGCCTCAGCAGGAGAGTCGGGCCAGGAGTCCAGCGCCCCCGAGAGGCCCGTGGGGACAGACACCCCCGAGGTCCCTGCCAGTCCTGCCGGCACTGCCGCTGCCCCTATGCCTAAATCCACTTCCTCTTCCTCCTCAGGGTCATCATCAACAGTCACAGCGCCTCCTACTTCCAGCTCTTCATCAGTGGAGAGCTCTGCTCCTTCCTCCTCCCCTCTTACATCCTCCCCAGATTCAGAGCAGAGGAGTCAGGCCAACACGACTGGGACGCCCACACCCACCGCCACACCCACCTCTGAACCAGCTCTCTCAGGTAAGAACCCATGTTGGTACTTGGAAAAGAAGGAAAAGGCTCAAGGCCACACTTTCCTCTTCAGTGTAGCCAACAGGTATCCTCAGGGTAATTCAGTGTTTTCTGTTGTGTGGGTGTATGTTTGGTGTGTTTGTCCTTTGGAGCCACTCCACTCAAGCAGCAGCTGCACTTCATGCTCTTCTCCTTCAGCACCCTCAACTCTCTTCTCCCCACATCCTTCTCCCTCAGTTTCCTAATCGTTCATTCACTCTCCCTCTCTTCCTTTGCCTCTCTGTCAGAGTACGGTCCTCATCGGCTGCCCATAAGTTTAGTGTGTAGGCGTTTGCAGAGGTTGCTCCGGCTGGCCGATCCCCCGGGACTGGGTCAGCGAGCGTCCCCTTCCTCTTCCTCTTCTTCCTCTGCAGCCGCTGAAAGTCAGTCACAAAGAAGTGCTACCTCTGCAGCGGCTGCTGCCACCATGAAGCAACCCCATTCAGGTTACCTACCCCTCTGAGCTCCTCAATCCTGCAGCAAATCCTCCTTTCAGGCGCCTGGGCTCCATCCCCTGCAATTGTACCCTCTATGTTGCCTCAGCTAACATGTCATTTTGCAGAGTAACTTAGGCTCCAGGAAGACCTGGTTTTGGTAGAAGTGATCACTAACCTACCTGTGACTAGCTTCCCTTTCCCCTGTAATGCATCTTGTCCTACTAAACCCTACAGCCTATCCAGTGTTTGCTCTGCCCATCACTCACTAATGTTCCTACTGCCTCTATCCACTCATTGCTTGAGTTTTCACCTGCAGACTGTCCTATTGAAGTGGCACCAGCTGGAATGAGGTTCTTTTGATTTGGCTTTCTCATGGTTCATATGACCGTTTACCATGTTTGGTGATGCACACTGATCCACGGCCGTAATGACTGAAATATTTGCTCCTTATTTTGCTTTGAACTTACCTCTATCTGAAAATAAAGTCCTTATAAGACATGAATTAAAACAGTAATTACTTTATGAATGTTTAAATGGACCCCCTTACCTCTTAGAAGGACCTCATTAATTGTACAGTATTTGACATGTGATGTACTAAATGGGGAAAAATGTTGATGCGAGAGAAGAGAGTGTTGGTTAGCCTCTGTTGCATGTTGTTCAGAAAGTCTACAGAGATCACTATATTCCTGTCCAGTTTGATTTGTTGGGTTTCCTCCCTTTAAGCCAGTGTTTCTCAATTCCCGTCCTCAGGCCCCCCTGCTCTGCATGTTTTATAGGCAACCCTACCTCAACACACTCGAATGAAATAAAGGGCTTGTTAACATGCTGAAAATAACTTGATGAGGAAGTTCAATAATCCTACACTGGTGCTTTGGAGGAGGATCGTACCTAAAACATGCAGGGCAGGGGGGCCTGAGGACTGGATTTGAGAAACACTGCTTTAAGCCAATAATCCTGCATTTTCAGTATTTTGAAAAGCAATAGCTGCAACTAAATATAATTTCATTTATGACTTCAGAACCTGTTTAGATAACTGAATGAGCTGCTTTGAAGAAAAACATTTGCTAAATTAACAAGCTAGGAAATCCAAAGCAAAACAAACAAACAAACAAAAAACATTAAGAGATCCATTTCCAGCTTTTCAAGAAGCTCTTGCACTGGCAGAAAGTTAAGTCTTCAACCCAGAAGGCTCTTATTGGCTGGTGTCACAGTTTAGGAACCAGGTCCTTTAAAGGGCAAGCACATTGTTATTACAGCTGCTTCATGCATATGCATTAAATTCCAATTTAACTCTGATATTTAATTCAATGCAGCAGACGATGAGGTACTTATCACCTCAGTGCATCTAGTTTGTCTTTTCTTTTTTTGAATGGGCTGCTTTTCAGTTGTGGTTTGCTGTGTAGTCTGATAAACAGAATTAGAGCAGCTTTATTAGAAATTTAGATGTATTAAAATGTAGCAGAAAGAAGCAGGAGGATGTTCAGGCCTCAAACTGACAGTTCTGAGAACAAAAAAAAAAAAGAGACAAATAACATGTAGGGTGCAAAACTCCCCCAAGTTTAGGATGGATCAGCAACATTCTCACTACTTTGCCTTTTCTTTTTTTTCTTTTTTTTTTCTTTTTTCTTAACGACCAACCAAAAAAAACATTACCAAGCCCATAAATCAACAGCTTTATCATTGTTTAACCCAAGATGGCTGTTTATTACATGATTATAAATGTTGTGTTAAAAATAACTTCTGTGGAAATGAGGGATATTTTGCCAGTCATACATTTTCTCATCAGTGAATGATTTTGTTCATTAGGGTTTTGATTGTCTGTCTAGCCCTCATAATGAGAACATGTTTGTTTGGTTTTTATCTTGAGTGAGCTGATAAAAAGAAATCTGCCCTGTTTGTTAAGATGTCTGTGACATCCAGGATAAGGTGTTTTTATTCATTTTCTGTTTAATTTGTCCTGCAACTGGTGCTGCAGTAATCTGCACTGTTCAGACAGAAATACAAGTAGAAGGTGCAGCTTTTTTTAAATTTTTGATTTGCTTTAATGTCATTACAAATTCAGAACAGTATGTAAGGTTTAAGACTGAGTTCCTGCAGTATCATATCTGAAAGGGGACATTTGTTAGACAGCCATCTTTGGTGTTGCTTGACTTCATTAAAAAGAAGAGCAGAAGCATTTTTCTTTTGCATGACTGTCATGCCGTTGCTTTTTACGTACATTTCATTAATCAGAAATATGCGGGTAAATGCAGTGTGAAGCATCAGGTGAACAGATTTAGTTATTGTGCATAGATCAGGTCATCAGGTCACATTGCAGGAATATAGTTTGTCTGTAGTAAGCATGTGTAACCTCATTCTCTTGTTTCTGTCCATAAACCCTCTCTTTTTATTATTATTTCCATCTAAATGAAAAAAAAAAATAATCTGAAGCTGCATCTTCTCACAGCGGCCATTGGTTTATATATTTGTACACGTCTGATGTTTTTAACACTCGCACGTCTTGACTGTTTAAGGTCCTCAGCTCTGACCTCTGTGTTGGATGTTTAGTCGGTCTCGTTTGTGTTCCAGATTCCCCCTCGTCTGTGGTAAACAAACAGCTGGGATCCATGACTCTTGATGAACAGCAGGGTGCGTCCCCTCCCCTCCCCCACCCTTCCTCTGAACCCCCAACCTGCAGTCACATTGCTTTCCTCACTCTTCATCCTAAACTTCTTCTAACACTGTGTGTCCAGTTTGTCCTCCGCTGTTTTCATGCTTTTGCTTTCTTGTATCACTTTTTTACTGTCCAGCAGATAGACGGATGACGTCTATCTGACCCAAGTTAAAGGTAGAATGACGGATGTGATGGGGACATTAATAGCTGTAGTTGTCAGATCAGTGACATGAACACACATTAACATGTGAAAACATGATTAAACATCATTAAAAGGTGCGAAGGAAAATTTCCAAGTTTATACTTTGGCCCAACTGCAGGTTTTTATTATTATTAATCTTACAGACTATATATGGAGGAAAAACAGCATCACTACATTCACAAAAAAATAGAAAAGGGAAAAAAAAAGACTGTACAAAACACAAAGAATAGTCCTGAAATAAACAGACCATAAGCTTTTTGTTTGCTGTTAATTTTTGAGACATAACCTTTTAAGTCCTATCCAGTATTTTTACTCCTTTCTTACCACATAATTAATCCAATCACTCCAGTACCTTACTCATCTTTCACCCATATGTTGATGAGAAAACATCATTTTTCCATTACATCAATTTTAGCTGCAGGTTAAAAGAAAATTTTGTTTTAAATTATATTTTATAAATTAAATTATATTTTATAACTGAGCTATTATTTGCTAGATAGTGTTTCCTTTAAAACTACCTCCAATCTGACCACCTGCTGCCATCACTTCTTTTATACACCAGACTGAGTTTTTAATGAAAAAAGCCATGTATTCAAACTTCATAATAATAATAATAATAATAATAATAATAAAAAAGAGTAATGGCATCTTCACACCAGTCATTTTCCCCTGCAAACAACCAGTCAGACCTGACTTCGATTCAACATGAATTCCTCCACAATATGTTTTAATGTGTCTGAGGCCGAAAAGAAGACGCTTGCCATGCATGTAGTAACACTAATGGACACTAGATGGCGGCTCAGGCTCTGATTGATTTCCATTAGAAAAGTGACTATTTATCATGTACATTTTTACCACCAATCAATATGGTATCTTTAGCTAGATCAGTGTGCCTGTTGTTCTTATTCATATAACTAAATAGATATTAGACATGAAAGTATTTTTTCCCAGTGATGTCATTAACTTTGCAGGAGTGCATTTCAGTATAACAGGAAGCAACTTTGTGTTGTGTAAAGATAAACAAAGACAACAAAAAAGCTAGAAAATATTGTTGAACTTATACTATGGCACCTGTGTGTCTGTTAAAGCTGTGAGAAGCTGGAGACTGTCATATTTAGGCATTAAATTTAATATAAAACTAAAATTACTAATTGAATTAGCAACTTATAGAAAGCTTTCTGAACTAGAAATCTGAAATCCAGGAGTTTGATACTTCTTTTACATTTGGGAAACTTGTCATTTAGGGGCGAGTGGTAGCCTAGTTGTTTCAGAGTTTGGCTTGGGTCTGGAGAACCCGTCCCAACAAAAGTGAACCACTGTGAGTCTTTGAGGAAGGCCCTTAAACTTGCTCCCCATTGCAAGGTTATTACTAATTATAATTTAACAATGTAACATAAACTGCTGCTGTTAATGCACTACACACATCATGTAGAGGTACGTCTTCGCTGGAAATCATTTTATTAATTTTTCTTGATTATAAAAAGCAATTGAATTGTGAGAGGATTCTTTGGGGGCTATTATAAGTGTTTCTGTCCTGCTGCTGTGGCCTTTGAAAGTCGATGACATCTCTGTTTCAATCTGCCCTTTGTCTGCCCTGTTAACTTGTGCTGCATGTTCCCATTCTCGTTTAATGTTGCTAATCGGTGGGAATTGATGCAACTGAAGGTTGTATAATTCCTGTGCGCCACTGTACAAGAACATGCTGCAAAGATTTAATTAAACTATGGTTCGAAAGGATCAACCTTTCTTATTTTCTTTGCTTGTGTGTTTTTTGTCTGTGATGTTCAGGAGCAGCAGAAGCTGTAGGTTCACCACGTGAAGAATCTGCTCCCGCAGCGGCCAGTGGCGGTCCTCCCACCTCCACCTCCAGATCTAGCGCAGCAGAACCAGTCCTCAGCCTGCACTACAGCTCAGAAGGCACCACCACCAGCACCATCAAGCTGGACTTCACAGATGAATGGTGAGAGATTTTATTTATTTTTATTTTTCATTTTTATCTGTTTATTTATTTATTTTCAACTAGTCTTGTCCTGCATTATAGCAACCAGAACAATGGTCTGCCTGCTGTGTTGTGTTGAGTAAATTTGCTTTGCCAAGTATAGTTATAAGCTATAAAGCTCCTCTTGATAATCTGTACCCTTATTTTTGTTCTTTATTTTAAATAATTGTTTGTTACGGAATTTACATAGTATTGCTGGACCTGACTGGAGGAGACAGAAAAAAGATTGAAAGAGAACAGAAAAGAAAAGGAAAATGGACAGAAAATAAAAGCTAAAAAAATAATACACCACATATAAAATAATGCAATTCAACCACGGACTTAAGACAACTTGCTATACCCGTAAAGAAACACAACAAAGTACATCCCACAGCCCCCACACCAAGACAAAGTCAACAACTGTCAAGAGCACCAGAGATGAACAACCTAAAAAGAAACCGTGTGTAGATTTGACTGATTGTTTTGCTAGAGACAAATTCATTTCAAATGGCACTTAAAAAAGCCAATGGGACAAAATGAAATGAAAGTGCAGCAAACTCTTTTGTGTTTACCTCAGTGAGTCTTTTTTATTTTAGCAGGTGGTAGATCTTGTTTTGACCTAAGCTGTTTACTCCAGTCACTTTCTTGTAATCTGTGCAGAAAGTGGATCGGCATTGTGTTGCTAAAATAGGCATCACCTTCCTCTAATAAATGATGGTCCAAAACTCCTTCACTGGTGTACAGGTTATTTATACCACATGCACTGATGCGCATGGTTCCATTGGTTTATTGTATTCTAATATAGAGTTGAATAGTACTTCTCTTTAGAGTAGGTATTTATATCTCTATTCACCCTCTGAATAGTCACACTGCAGGTCAGTCTTCTACTTCCCCTTCAGTCCTTTTTAAATGAGGTTGGATTGAGAAAAGAAGCATTTCTTGGTCTTGCACGTTTATTTTTTTCCTTTACTTTCTTAGTTTAGTTAAGTCTGAACTTGGAAGAGTTGTCACCTCCAAATTTCTAACATTTGCTTTGACTTTCTTTAGTTTCTGTATTCATTCTCATAATGGCTGTCTCATAATGGTTATGGTAATGTTGCCTCTGTACAGGAGCAGCAGTACTTCTAGCTCGCTGGGTAGTGGAGGCCCCAAGACGTCTGAAGTTGTAGCTGCACAGAGCAGAGAGAATCTATCTGCAGAGAGCTCGGCATCAGAGCAGGGTGAGCTGTCTCCTTCAGTGCTATGAAAATGGCCCTGTTCTATTTATCTGATTCTGTGCCATAGACAAACACAGACCATGAAAGACTTTATTTAATATACCCCCAGTTACCAGCGAGTCAACCAGGCAGCAGAGTTTACAAGCCGCTTCCACAGACCCTCCCTGCGAGGCCTCTTGCTCCACAGCACTCAGCAGCTCGGTGGCTCAGGGCCCAGTAGAGGGATCCTCTGAGGGTGACAGCATGACACCTTCACTGCAGGAGAGGAGTCAGCCGAAGGGTTCAGAGGATACACCAGGGGACTGCAGGAGAGCTGAGCCTGCTGGAGAGGAGGGAGAGGAGGGCCAGAGCCAGCCATCACAGAGCAACCAGGACTCTGATGACAGTGACGATGACCCAATTCTTATCCCATCAGCAAGGTTCAGAGGACAAGGACAGAGGTATGCTGGACAAGACGATGCTCTTGTTACACCACAAATAAGAACCCCCCCCCCTTCATGTATTCAACTGTGCACTGTTAAAAGGTGGGTTTTCTGATTTGAGTTTTGTGTGATGCCTTGCCATTGATTGTTTTACTACAAATATAGATTTAATTCCAGAGGATCTGCAGTAGGAGATAGGATGATCAGGTAATATGTTTGCTATGGAAACTAAAATCATCTAACCTGTGAGGTGTGTGACATGCTGCAGAGCATTTAAACCCAACCACACAGCATAATATGTAGTGTTTGCATAACGTTTTGGCCTAGTTTGGGCTTTCCACTTAAACTAATACACTGAGCTGAGTGTAAATTATATGCATGTAAGCACTGACTCCACAAATAGTGGGGAAAAAGCACCTCGGCTGTATTTTACAAATGTGGTGAATAATCATGCTGCATGCTAGGCAGTGTTAATGGGGAGAATTTAATGATGATACTGATAGTCTTTTTCCCCAAAAGTGTCAGCACTGTTGCCTGTTTTGTAAAGCTTGTAAATGTGTAAAAATATAAACCCACACCTTTAACGCATGGGCTTGTACGTGTTTGTGGGTGCTTTGTGTTAACATGATCTGTTTTCTTTCTTTCTCAGACGTTCCGCTGCAGCTCGTATTCAGGAGATTTTTCGTAGGAGGAAAGAAAGGAGGGAAATGGAGGAGAATGAGACCCAAAATATCAGGAGACCTTCGGTCAAAATGGTCTACAAGGGCCACCGTAACTCCAGGACGATGGTAAATTTCCCTCGATTTATGCCAGTTAATAATAAGTGTTTCTTACCTCAGCCTGTCATTAGACTGGAATTTGGAAAATATCTTACCTGTGACAGCATTTCAGAAAATCTATGACACAGGCTATTAGACAAAATCACAAGGCAGTCAGGAAGCTACATTCCTGACCAGATTACCTGCTGGAAAAGAGCCACATCAAGCAAATTGTCTTGATTATTTTTTTTTTATTAAATCTGCAAAGTGCTTGGGTGTAAGCATGCAGCCTGAGCACGAGGATTTTTTTGTATTTCTAAGACCATGAACCTCAACTTATTAAAAAGGTTATTTTGCCAATCATACAGGTTACCGAATATCAGGATTTTTTGCCTCAAAATTGTAAAATATATTTTTTTTGTTATACAATTTTTTTCTTCAAATAAATAAATGTATTCCAATGTTATTATTTTTTTTTTTTTGGTCAATTTTATTGTTTTTATTGTTGTTTTTACTTGTCTTCTTGGGCATTATTGCAGCAAAATGATGGTCTGACTACTGTGTTGTTTTTTCCTAATTGAAATGAAGAAAAATTAAGAGCAAAAAAAATACTGCACATATTTTTTGTATTTAGTCTACAAAAGTCAGCAATACTGAAAAATCGTGAGAATCGCAATTTAAATTGAATCGCCACCCAAAAATTGAATTGAATCGGGATGAACGCACATAGTCACAGCCATAGTAGCTTTTACTTTGGATCACTTTATTTTAAACACATCAGCTTATTACTCAGTGAGATCAGTATCTACTTTTAAAAAAAAAATAGTAGACTCCCATCGATTCTCATTAATATTTTTCCTTTCTAGTGGCCTTTAGCAGGAAAGCTGGTCAGAGAGAATGGAGAAGACATGCAGAAAAAACCTCTCATTGGGATTTAAACTTGGACCAGTTGCGCCAGCGGGTTGGCCACTTCTTACTGGAATTAAGTTTCTTTTATATTCTGGTCCATGAAAATAAGCTCTTAAATTTGTTTTTCCTTCATTCGTAAACCAACATGCAGGTGCCAGTTTTTATCTTTGCACTATGGCATGTAGTAGCTCTTACTCTTGCACAAGACTTGAATCAGAATCTGTCGTCATCAACCTGGAAAATCAAAACTATTGATGGATTTTTTTTCTCTGACCAACCAGACCAGCTGTTTGGACTGAAAACTAAACTAATATAATAATCTATGAATCTAAACACCAGCATTAGAAATAAAATCTTTCCAATCAGACTCTCAAATGGTAAAAAGTATTTATTTAACCACTAGATGATGTTACAAGATTGTATTTACTCATTTCATATCCAGATAAAGGAGTCATGTTTCTGGGGCAACAACTTTGTGATGAGTGGTTCAGATTGTGGTCACATCTTCATCTGGGACAGACACACCGCTGAGCATCTCATGCTGCTCGAAGCCGACAACCATGTGGTCAACTGCCTGCAGCCCCACCCCTATGACCCCAGTGAGTCCACTGCAGCTTCACATGATGATGATGATGATGATGATAATGATGATATATCTTCTTGTGTGGTGTTTAACTGGCACACATTTTGTGGTCCATTTCAGTTCTGGCTTCTTCAGGGATAGACTATGATATCAAGATTTGGTCACCACTAGAAGAGTCACCATCTTTCAACAGAGTTCTTGCTGATGAGGTACACCACCCTTTTTAAAAAAAACAAAAACAAAAAAAAACTGTGCTTTTCAGTCTTCCAGCCTGTTATGGGACGCTCTGGCCAAAACACAAAGTATTATTTCTAAAATGTTTCCTCTGTCAGGTAACCGTTTTGGCATATCTATGTATAACTGATCAGGCTCCCTGCTCTTCCTTTCTGTCTGTAGGGTTGATAGTCTTCAGTGATGTATGCCTTCACCAGCTTTTCTTCTTTGTAATCAGGTAATAACGAGGAATGAGTTGATGCTAGAAGAAACAAGAAACACAATCACGGTCCCGGCCTCTTTCATGCTCCGAATGTTGGCCTCCCTCAATCACATCAGATCAGGTAAATAAACACATGCACTGATCTTTTTTTTTTCCCCTCTCTTTTTCTGATGACTAACTTCTTCTTGTAGATCGACTAGAAGGCGATCGCTCTGAAGGCTCAGGACAGGAAAACGAAGATGAGCAGTAGCTTGCTGGCATTTTATTTTCAATTAAAAAAAAAACACTATTTGTTCTTGCTGTAAAGCACTTGAAAAAGATACCTGAGATTTGTACAAGTATAGTCTAGAATACTTCCTTTTGAATATTAGTGTAATTTCTAGCCCCTGTGTGTGTTTGTTTTGATTTTTTTAAAAGTTGACTTTCTTACTGATGTGTCTGTATGAGGATAAACGTGTGTGAATGCATAAGAATGGATATATATAAATGACTTAGTATGTAATATGTTAGGTGAGAGAATAATAGCGGCTGGCGTGAAAGGATGTTAAGTGCAATATTATTTTCTGTTAGGAGCAGGAGAGATTTGATCAGTGTTAAAGTTTGACAATTTTGACTTTGTAGCGAAGAAATGTTGCTGTGTTGCTGCGGCATGTGAATACAGTCTTTAAGTAAAACACAAATGCTTTAATTTTATTGTTTAAAAGCTAAAAAAGAAAATGATGGTTCTTCTTTAAAAGAGTCTATTATTTTATAGAGTTTGGAAATAAAATAAAGGCAAATTCAAACAAAAAAGTAATGGCAATTACTGTTTGCCTAGAAAAAGAAAGAAAGAAAGGGGGGGGAAAAAAAGAGTTGAAACGACAGTGATTAGCTGTCGGAGGCAGCGACGCCAGCAGCTGAGTCAAACTTATGTTGTCCTGGGGAGGTTATATGGTGGTTTGTCAAAACCAATGCTGCTTCCAGCAGAAGTTACATAACTGTATCCAAGAGTTAAGGTGAAAGAACATAATTTCCTCCTGGGATTGAAAATATCTTTTTTCTTTTAAGTTTTATTTCATTAAAGGAGAATTCAGATTTTATGCCTCATCTCTACTCTGGGCGTTTTCATGTAAAAGACCTTATAGAAGATTTGGTGCAGAGTTCCTGCTACTTTCGAGTGTGAGAGCAGATGACCAGTGACAATATATAGGTGGAGATCTTTGTACAGTTAACAAAACAATCAAGAAAGGGATTTGTTCATTTTCAGACTAAAGAAAATGTTAATTTAAAAATCGGTTTGGAAATCAGAAACTGTTTCCTGAGAAAAAAGGCTAAGCACATAAATCTGGTTTCATGGTTAAAACCTCCAAATGAAGCGAGGAAAAAAAGACAAAACAGAAGTGATTGCCTCTGTAAGTCTAGGCTAAATAACGTTACAAGTTGCAAAATAAAAATATTTTGCAGCAGATACATCCTGCAGAGAGGTGATCATATAGAGAGGTTGACCATTTCCTTCCACAGAACAAAACCCAACTCAAAACAACATATTAATCAGTATTGTGCCGAGGGAAAAAAAATAAATAAATAAAATAAAAAATATATATAAAATTATATATATTCTCTTTTGAAGAATTGTTGCCAAGGTCTTCCAGTCATCATGGATGGCTACAAATATTTAGAAAACCCACTACTGGTATATTTTATATAAACTAGTAAAGATTAAAAAAAAAATTTAATTGGTTAAACTGTTTTGTGAAATTGTTTATTTTTTCCCCCTTAACCGCACTCAGTCACTCTAAAATTCTCTGTCCACATTGTTTGAGGGGAAGAAAAATAAAAACGCTATGCATATACTTCTTATCTAAGTACCAGTTTGTATGTAGGGAATGTTTCCCTTTTCTGCTTGTGGATCTTTAAACCTTGTGTCTAAATACTTAATAGGATTGATGGATTGTTATGAGAAAGAACAATAATTCCTGCTGTGACGACTCATGGTTTGCTGGTGGAGTTAATGGCTGATTGGAGACAGCTGGCCAGGATCTCCAATCGGCTATTTAAGATGTGCTTCTCCTAGTGCGTGGCCGGTCCTCGGGAGTTTGGGCCTGGCGTTTCGGGTTGGATTTTGGTTTAGTTAATAAATGTATTTTTGTATTCCTCTTATTCGTTTATTTTGTTATGGTCTTTGCAGGCGATCATAACAATTGGGGGATCGTCCGGGATGGGGATGAGGCAGCGTCCGGAGCTGGCCAGGTTTGATCTAGAGAGTACGCGATTGGATTTACTTAAGGATGGCGAACTGGCTGCGGGGTCTCGGCGTGACCTTGTTAGATCCAGTACGGCTTTTGATGTGCTTGAGGATGATGTGGCTTCCTTCTTCACGCTGTTTGAGCGCATTACTGATACACAAGGCGGGTCTAGTTTGGACCGCACAACGTTGCTTCAGTGTGTGGTGGTGGGACGCGCTCAGGAGGTGATATCTTTATTAAGTCTGAGTGACTGTGCCGATTATGGTCAGGTGAAGGCTGCTATCCTGAAAGCATATCGCCAGCGGTTTCGGACTTGGAAACTGGGTGCAAGGACACATTTGGAGTTTGCCCAGGATGTGACCGTCCACTATTCTCGTTGGTGCGCTGCGGAGCAGGTGCAGGATTTTCAGGGGTTATGTAATTTAATGATCCTGGAACAGTTTAGGAATTCGCTTCCGGAGCGACTTGCTAAACTATGTGTTGGAATGGAAAGTTTCTGAGGCTGCTGCTTTACCTGACGAGTACATGCTGATGCACAGAGGGAGCGGTGAGTTATGCTCTGGAGACGCTCGTGTGTATGAACTGGCTGTGGCCCAGTCAGCATCTGGGCGGTCTCGGGGTTTTTCTGGTACTCGCGGACCAGCCGCAGCTTTTTTTTTTTTTTTGTCACAAAATGGGACACTGGAAGCAACAGACTGGTTCTGCAGCTTTGGCTGCTTCTACTATACCCCTGGCTGTTTCTGTTCCGGTTGACCACGTTGCGCAGCAGAGGCTGGGTAAGCCTGACTTGGGGCCCAAACTCCTGTGGACCGGCCGCGCCCTGGGAGAAGCACATCTTAAATAGCCGATTGGAGATCCTGGCCAGCTGTCTCCAATCAGCCATTAACTCCACCTGCAACAACACATAATTAGAAATCAAAACAAACTAAAAAAAAAAAACCAAAAAAAAAAAAACACAACGACCCAACAAATCATGGGTCGTCACACTGCCTCCAAATTTATAGGAAATTCACCAAATTGAAACATCATTAAGTTGTGTATCAAGGAAAGAACTCAAATGTGTAATTTATATGTACGGGAGGACAACTGTGACAAAAGAAGAAAAAAAATTGCATTAATGATCAGATTGCATTAAAAAAAAAAAAAAAAATTCCATAAAGATTCATTTTTAGTTTTGAACATGTTCTTGGTATTCTTTTCACCCTGTTTACAGATTTTAAAAACAAATAATAGATTTGATACTATATTCACTTGTTCACCTTTAAACCAAGTGTCCATATTTGTTGATTTTCTTATCAGTAGAGGACAGTCCTCTTGTTCGTCCTCTTGGGAGGACCATCAGAACAACAAAAATAACTTTCAGGACAACAGACATAGAGGAGAGTAAACCTCTTGGTATAAAACTTTAATCCAAGTATGCATATGAATACTTATGAAAGAATGAAAATCAAAAGGTTACATCACTCCTCAGGTGTATAGCTTTTTCTTACAAAAGTAGTACCTGTTTATACATAATAAAAAGTCATACGAGGTAAAAACTGAAGCACCAGAACTGGGCTATTAATAAATACACTTTTTAGAGAAACTTTTATAAAAGTAAAAGGAGTTTTGTACCTCTGAACATTTGTTGTTGGTATAAACTGACTTAACCAATAAAATCAGATTAATTTCTGACATGATTGCTGTAACATTCAGTTCTTTTTAAAATGAGATTCTGGACTCCTGAATCATTTTTCTTGGTACCTCCTTGGGTTTTTACTACTAATAAACAGCAACAATAGCTTTAATGTACCGTGAAAGTACTCGCAGATTTTTTTTTTTTTTTTTTTTTTTTTTAAGTTCACAGCTACAGAAAATAGTGACACCAGCAGTGAGGACATTCATACTGCTTGTTCTGAGTGTTTCAGAATGCATGATGAACCCCCTCCACCTCTTATCGGTAAACCTTCAGCAGTAATGTTGTCATATAAACACTAAGTGTGTTACCAGCAACATTAGCAGGGACAATGGAGTCTATTTAAGTGTACAAGTAGGTCATGACAGACAAACTAAAACTGGATCAGCTAAATAGAATTCAGCCAAGATTAACCTGATTATTTGCATTCTGCATTATGCGATGGGGTGTTTGTCTTCCTGAAGAAAACAGGCTTTAATCTACCGGCCATGTTATAAAATCTACAGAACTTGCAGTTTTCTGCTTCTTGTAATCTTATTAAATTTAAGGTCCATGTTTTATTTCATATACATAGTGACACGTCTCCTGACGTGTTCGCAAACCTTACACTGCAGGCACTGCATTTAGTTTCCAATTCATAAATACGAACAAAGTGCACAGGAGATAATTACACCCAGATGCATCAGATACTATTCAACCTATCCATGTCAGTGGAACGTATTTTTAACCCACACTTGACCTTCTTCAATGTTCAGAAAACTCTGTCTTTTAAGTCCCTCCTCACTGATGTTAACGTGGCACCAGACCAAAGATGCAATAAATATTTAAGGTCACTGTGCACCAACAAAGGTGAAAAGACAGTTGTGTTTATATGACAAGCCAACAGTCAGGAAGTGACACACACCCACACAGTCCAGAAGACGTCTAATTGGGCACACTAAATCAAAACATCTGGAAGTGGAGTGCAATGTCAGGACAAGCCGCCTCTTCTTTGCATGTGGAGCTAATCTGCAGTGGAAACTATTTTCTTAATGTCATGAAGCAGAATCTTTAAAAGGAGAGTGATAATAGGAGCCTTTTAGAAGAAAGACGACTAGTTTTTTTGCTTGTTATGGAGCTCTAATGAAGCATGTTTGTTTTGAGAAAACATGAAAAAATAGAAAACATATTAATACAACCAAACCGCTGAGATTACAGTAGTTAAGGCTTCCTATCTAATTACATGAATCATACAAAATTTTGCCAAGATGCTGAATAAGTGCACTTGGTCCAAAGTGGAATGAATAATGTGCCTCTTCCTCCTTCAAGTACGGATGAAGCCTCCACACGTAGAGTCAAGACCTCATCAGCTGTACCACCAAGCACTGAGAGACCACATACAAGTGACTTAAGACTAGACCTGCTGGGTCCATTTAGATGGGTTTCTCCTCCACATCCTGCTCTTCCTCATCCCTGTCATCTTTGACAATCCCTTCATCGATACTCTCCAGCCTCAGTCTCTGACCGTCCAGGTACCTGGGTCTCTGTGGCGCCCTTGTTGTGAAAAGTCCCCCCTGCAGATCCAGGTTCTCCCCAAACAAAGTGAGCTTAGCATCGCTTTCTATGGCCTTTGCCAAGCAGGAGGCGAATGTGTCAAGAGACTTGTGGACCTCTGCATGGACCTGGACCGAAGATGTGTTTTCAGCTGAAAAATAAAGAAACTTTTTGTTTTTGTTTTTTTTATTTTGCTCTCTAACTTCAAATTCATCTTCTAAACATTCACCATGTACAAAGTGTGTTTCTTCATTACTAGTTTCCTGCAGAGCAGAGAAATAAAGTTACCTTTGGAATGCTCCACCTGGTCTTCAAAGGTCACTGAGCTCCTCCTCTTACCGGATGGATTTGCGTGGTGAAGCAGGATGGAGGAGCCATCTGTAACGGAGTTATCCAGCAGCATCACGTCTGTGCCTGCATGGGAAACAAAAGGCAGTGGTTTCTGGATGTCATTTCAGACAGAAAAGCACACAAACAAGCTGGACAACGAGATGAGTCTGCGTGTTACACATGACATTACATGCCTTGAATACACAGTCCTCAGCAGAAGACATGAGCTGTGAAACAGGAATGTGCGGCTGACTATAACAAGGATGTGGGAGGGTTAGTTAGACCATCTGCCAGTCCTCCAAACCTCATGTGTGCAACTCTTTGCTATTCTTATTTTCAAGCTAGTCAGTTTTAAGTCCAACTTTTTATGAAGTGACAAGCAAATTATCATTTACAACAACTTCAGTTTTAAAGCGTTTATAAAAAGGCAAAGAGGTTTTAAACTACAAACTACAAATGTATTGTCTCTGCTTCATACTTGGTAGATTTGCAAATGTGACAGCCATGCCAACAGTGATATTTTAGTCATGTACACCCTGAACTACAACTGAAAAGACTGATTGATAAATCATAAAAAAAAAAAAAAATTGCTCTCAAGAAGCTTTATGTCTTCAATTTTATGTTTTCAATTTAACCTACTACAGCAAAACACTGAAATGATCAACAATAAGACTGAAATTGCATGGATTTTTTTTCCAGGTCTGCTTTATAAGATATTTCTATTGACATCCTCAATGATACATGCAGTTTTTTTTTTTTCCATTTAGCTTAATAGGATTTATTTTGTTCGCTTTTGTTTAATCTGTTTGTTTGTTTGTTGTCTTGCTGATTTGACTATATTGCCTCCTATCATTTAGGGTGCTTGGGATTGTATGCAAGCAGTGGGTGTTTTTTTTAAAGCTGCCTTTATAAATTGGCATTTTCCTCCTTTCTCTTTAATATTCTCAAAAGTCGATGACAGTTTCCAGGTGATCACTGTAAATAAGAACATCTTAATGATCTGTCTGGTAGAAAAGAAGGTTAGATAATTAAGTAAAGCAAAATAAAGTAAAATAAAATGCAGTTAAGAATTATTTTCGGTTGGTACAAGAAGATAAAAATATGCAAATTTTCTAAAAAAAATACTTATCAAAACACATTGTGATCTTTTATGGATGGTATCCACTTTGCATGTGGTTTTACTTCTTCCCGTGTGCATCACTTACTGGAGTCCTGAGTGAAACTGAAGCCTGTATCTCCGGTGCTGCTGCCAAGGGCCAACAGGTGTCCTCCACCAGCCAGCATGGCAGTCAGGTGTGGGGACATTCCCAAGTCTGGAAAAAAACACAGGTGGTTGTGTGACCTTACAAATGTGTAAATAAGTGCAAACCTCAACCGCTAGCACAGGCAGAGGCATCTTTGTACTGCCCAGAGCCTTCTATTCACAGTGTACAGAAACGGTCTACCGTGCATGTTGACAATGAATATTTTTATCCAGAAACAATGCAAAACAAATATGTCCTATTTAGAGATAGTTGTAATCTGAAAACAATAAATGACCTGTTTCATTGTTTCTGCAACATGTTTACAACAAAAATACACAATTCTGTTTCTTCCTCGTGCAAAAGTCAAATCTGTCTGCTGTGGTCTGGTGCTGTTATGTCGTTTGGTTGTAGAATTGCCTCTTCAACGACTACATAGGAGCAAACCATGGCCTTTCCAGGTTTATACATAAATGATAACATCTCAAATAAGTTCTAGACATCTGAGCTGGTTTCCAGGAGAAAGACAGCTTCTGCCATCGTCCCACCTGTGATTCTGTTTGAGATGCTGAAGAGGCGGGACGTTCGTTGTCGTGTGGCGAATGACTCTCTGTAGTAGCGATCTCCAAAACACATCCCCAGCAGCTCCTTCCTCACAGTTTTATTCCACAGGCCGTAGATAAGTGGATGGCACACTGAGCTGCAGAAAGCCAACCAGGCCACTAGAGTCTCCACCCCCTGAGATACACTGCCTTGTCCCCACAAAGCCTCAGTGCACACCACTCCAACATACGGGCCCCAGGTCATGAGAAAGGTGCCTACTACCACCAAGATGGTGACGAAGGCCTTGCACTGACTTCCTGCGTATATGAGGCTCCGCCGACTTCCATTAGAGGAAGTTGAGGTGCTTGAGTTCTTGCGTCCGTTCTTCTGAGCTGCTGTGGAGTCATCCTGGGCCACAATAACAGTCCCACAGTGCACTTTGCGAGCTTTTGTACGGGCAACGCGGAAAATGACACCATAACAGCCTAGCATGATGAGGAAAGGGGGAAGGATGCACCAGGCGACCCAGAAGGCTGTGTAGCTTGGTTCTCTGTGCCATGATGCGACACATGTCCACTTGAAGCAGTCGAACTCAAAGGAGGACCAGCCAAACAGAGGAGGTAGACAACCCGCCAGCGAGTGCAACCACACATAGGCAATGGCGACCACTGCTCGGTTTCCCGTGATCTTCATGGGATAGATCATCGGGTAGAGGACGGCATAGTACCTGTTGAGATTACATAAAAACACGGTGAATAAATCTGCTGAGAACATGTTCAGCGTCTTTCTCGAGGGACACTTCTTATCCAAATAATACAGAGGCAGCTCTTCTGTACGAGGAAGTGAGTAATACAGAAGCAAAAACTTGAAGGAAAAAAAAAACACTGAAATGCATTTAGCCAAAAGCCGTGAACAAAACAGAAAGACAGGACTTGGCATGAAAACAAAAACTAACTGTAATCAGAAATCCCCAAAGGTGCTGAGGGCAATTAGGGAAGCAGTGAGAACGGGGTGGACTGTGGGCTATTGAGAAAAAATGTCAGTGGCTCCTACAGTGGTCACTTTGTAATGCCTGAGAACAGGAATACATAGTTAAACTCGTGGTTTTAAATTATCATTTCTGAAGTACAATGCATGTAAATAATGACCCCCCATACAGAAAAAAGTTATTTTGTAAATACAAAATCAAAAAGTGTTTTTTAGTGCTTAAAAAACACAACAGGAATGTTTTCCTAGAGCTGCAACAGCAGCTTAAAATAGTTGAGGAAGCAACCCCAAGCTAAAGAGCTTGGTTTCAAATGCAAGTAAACTGGTCAAATGAGTGATGGGATTATTTTGCCACCTTTATTTTCTTTTAAAATAAACTTCAAAATGATTATTTAAATAAAATATTTGGTTCTAAAGATGTCACTGGGTGGTATCTGAAAGAAATGCTGAAAACAGGTTGATTAGTTTTGGGTTTGCAGGCTATTTTCAGATCATTTTGTTATTTAAAAAAAGAGAGTGAGAAGATGAGAAAATAATTTAATCTTTGCTAGTTGAAAAGTACTTTCACATCAGCAGGTATGGAGAGTTACTTTCTGTGTGTGCATGTCTAATTCACATCACTTGAGCTGGGACAGGATCCAGAAAAATACCACAAGCCAAGCAAGCAGTTTACCAGTCTCAACTGAAAAGCTACATTCTGACTTACACTGAAATACACTAATAACTAATTTTTCTTTGGTTGCATTAGTGTTTCTTTATCTAATTCAGTTACACAAAAAAGGCAGTTTTACAAAAATAATTAAACACCTGACATCTGTTAATGTTTCAAGGAAAATAAAAGACATCAGATACACTGAACCGCTGACAGTTTATGGAAAGAAATCCCATGTGTTCTGATTTTATTCTTCCTTTTTGTGTATTACTGCTGATTGAATTTTAGATTTTACAGCTGATATATCAGGAACTTAATGTCTTAGCTCCTTTCTGACCTCTTCCAACCATATGTGGCATCGGGATCACTCATTTTTACTGATCCGCTGCTTTTAGTCATTTTGGAAATGAGGTCGGGTCGCTGCTGCTGCAGCAGCCCTAAAATAAAACAAACTGTTCCTGCATGTTCAGCAGACCTCATCATGATCAATCTTTAAGGTCTGGTCTTAAAATAAATACTTTTTAATTCTTATGACAATTCATTGTTGTGGTTAATTTATTGTTTTATTTATTCACTACCTTTGAGATTCTGTTTGTGTTTACTGTTTATCGTAACAGATTAAACCATCCAGTCTGGACTTTTTGTGGGCGGGGGTTATAGAAGAAGCAAAAAAAAAAGACCAAAGTGCTGTTGTAGATGACAGCTCAAAGCAGGATGTAAAATGTTGCAGCGAAAGGGAATGCACTGAATATGTTCCACCTCCAGTAGGATAACCAGCAGCTTTTCATGCTGGAGTCAGTGCACTATAGTTTAATGTTAATCTGCTGTAACACTGAAATGAAATGTTATCATGTCATTTTGTAATCTTGTATGACTCTGGTTGGTCTGGGTAACTCACTGTTACATTTTAAAGATGAGAAAAATAACAACTGAATACTTCTTTTTTTTTTTTTTTAAAGCATAGTTTCTTTGTTCAAACGTAATCAACTTGGCATGAGGTCCGTGGCTTTTAGTCACAGTCTGTATAAGAAAGTGTATTTAATTCCAGGTATGCGAAGGTAATTCTTGTTTCTTTTTTTCCACACTCTCCGTATTATTTGTATTAAACAGCCACCATTCAGCTGAAGGACCGCTGGAAGTTAAAGCTAGATGTTTCACCTGTGTTTCTACCATACACTCTTTGGTTTCTACAGTAACTTCTCCACTCAGGTTGAAATGAAATGGTCAAAGCCATTTTCATAATGTTTTGTCCAGAAAGAAGCCTATTAAATCCAAGTAGAGGTCCTGTAGATGTTTTCACCTGTTTTCTCTAAGAACAAATCCAGAGTTAATATTTAAGATTTATTTACTTAAGAAATCCATAAAACTTAAAGCCCTAAAAAGAAGACTTATGTGATTTGACACGTATATAGGTTTGGGAAATTAATTCACTATCCAATATTTCTTTGACAGTTTTTCAAGAAATGTATAATCATGGCATCTCTATTTGTAGATAGTGCAATTACCTTATATTGTTATATCATAATAATTTAGCCAAATAAAAAGCAAAAAATACAAGTTTTAAACATTATAATACATTTTTTTCAAGATATAGAAGATTAAGTAATGGATGCAGTTAAGATATGGCACTAACCTGTCAATAGCAATAGCTCCAAGGGTGAGCATGCTAGCTGAGCTGATGAGCAAGTAGAACAGGGCAGTGAAATTGCACCACACCACCCCAAACACCCATTCTCTCTTCGCTGAGCTCACAGCCACAAATGGCAGCACCAGAACTGACAGAAGTAGGTTAGATAAGGTCAGGCTGAACACAAACTTGTTGCTGGGTGTGAGCAGGTACGGTCGGCGATAAAGGGTAGCCACGATCAACAGATTCCCCAGGCAGGCGAGGAGTGTGATGGTCACAATGGAGACTGATTCCAGTACAGCCAGACCCTCGCCATTCCCCACCAAGGTGCAGTTCCTGCTGGTGTTCATGGTGAAAGACTGGGCCACCGGACAGGTGAGGCAAGGGTAGGAGACTGTTGAAGAGGAACTTATGATTACAAACATGTAAAGAAAAACTGACAAATGAGCATCCCTAAACCATAAGTCATCTCCATATAATTATTAATAATTATTATTAATAAAATTAATTATTATAAATCATTATAATTTTTTTTTAAAAATTATTATTTATAATTATTATTATTATTATATAATTATTAATAAAGTATTTTTCATTTCATTTCACAAGCAAGTAATGAATTATGGGGGGGAAAAAAGCAACAGGTTATGTTGACTACTTCGGTTTTAAAGCTGGTTTTCCTGATGTTCCTAAATATATAAATGACAAGTCAATTTGTCAGAACTGAAAACACAAAAATCAGACAAGAAAGCCTAATATGGAATAATGAAACTTTACATGTTTTAATCCAAGAAAAGGCAACAAAACTGAAGTTACCAGTACAAGTTAATATCCAGCTAATGTGAACTTGTCTTGACTGTTACACAATAAAGTATGTAAAAACTAACAAATGTGGTTATAAGCAGGTAAATAGACACTAGTAACACACCAACACCGGCACGTGACCATTGTTTCATTGATAAACAATGGGAAAACCACAATGTAATCCATTTGTCTCAAATAACAAAAACAAACAAACAAACAAACAAAAAAAAAAAAACCACACACAAATAAACAAAGTACTGTCGTGATGATGGTTTAATAATATTATAATGTGTCAAAATTATTCAGTAACGCCAGCTTAAATAATCACTTGGTGTTTATGTATATTGTAGAGCACGGGACAGTGTCAGCATTTATAACCTGTCCCATTCTCTAATCACCAAAGACAAAAAGCCTGAACTGAAAGATGTTTATTCAGTGTTCAGGTCAAGCATTAAGAAAGAGAAAACCCTTTGTTTCCATCTTTTTTTTTTTTTTTTTTTTAATCTCAGAAACGCATCTTTGTTGACATCCCTGTGTGCGGCTGTTAGCTTTCTGTGAGATTGGGAATTTCTAAGTGAAAGTTTACTCCAAACCTAATGGATTGACGATATATATGTTCTGTTTTGAGCAGCTAAATGCCGATCGTATTTCGTGAAAAGGGCGAAGCACTGTGAGGACAAGCACCCCAGTTTCAGCTTGCTAGAGGTAAGGCTAACGTTAGCAAAGTTTGGCTAAAACTTTCCCCATTGTCCCCCAGAAACTCGGCTCTTTACCTGCTTTGGCTCGGCGCTGTGGCTCCACATTTCCCTGCTCTGCAGAGACGGAACGTCCATCTTCCTCATATGTTTCAAAAGCACACACCGAGAGTAGTGGAAAATGGGTATAAAAACCCCCCTAAAAGCCGGTCGACATGTCCTACTTTTCTATCATTTGTCTCTCCTCAGACAAATCTCAAACGGCCAGCTGCGGCTGCAATGGCGTCCGCCTCCTCCTCCACCTCCCACCCCAACTTCAGCTCCCTCTTGCAGCCACCCCTCGGTGTGTGTGGGTGGTCGCCGCGGAACACTGCTTTGTTTTCATATCACAATTAAAACAACTGTTGTAATTTTTCTTCGCTATGTGCAGGTTTATTTTTTTTTATACATGTTACATTAAATAAACATAATATTCTTTGTGTTGCGAACTTTTTGAAGAATCTCTTAGGATTCCAAGTTCCATGTTGTGTAGACTTTCTTGCTGTTTAATAAAGCATTCGTGTGCACGTTTAGTGTTGACAGAGCTGCTTTTTAATGAATGAAGCGTTAAGCAGCGTCGTGTTTTATTGTCTGGACCACACACGGAGATCATAGCTTCCCGCACAAATACGTCATCTCCAGTCCTCCAATGAGAGACCGCGCGCGTTGCCGTATCTGTCCGCTTGGGGGCGCACTCCCACAAAACCGTTTCACTATATAAATGTTATTATTGCAACAATGAACTAGGAAAAATACTTCCAAGTATCAGAAGTATTAAATCCACAGAAATACAGGGTATCAATAAAATTATATTACTTAGTGGTGGATTTGAATGGAACTAGTTTTTAAGTATGTATATGTTGTGCAGCTACTTATAGTTTTCTATTTACTAATTCCTATCCTAATCAAGTGTTTTTTCCTCATTTGAAAAAAGTAACCATCACACATTAATGGTCTTTTAAAATAATGTTTGTAGTTGTAAACTTATTTCAGTCACATAAAAGAGTCTTGAGTCAAAAGTGAGCATATCTGTACAACATCTAGTTGGCTGCAAATGGGTCATTTAACAGGAAAACTATACAAAATATTGCAACAAGTCTACAGTGAAGTGACTGAAAAACAAAACAATATCAAGGTGTTGCAATCACTCAAAGACCAGAACTTAATCTGATTGAAAGCCTTTGGTTGGTCTTTAAAATGGGCTTTTGCATGAGTAAATGCCTGTAAACTTTAATGCACTTAAAAAATTCAGTAAAGAAGAGGGATTCAAAATTTCTTGTAACCTAAGAGGCTGATATCACGGCTAACACATGCAAACTCACAATAGTAGAAAGCTTTACTCTGCAGGTTGACATGGTATTATTTGTCCATCGTGTGTTTCTTTAATTATAACATATAAATGGTTGCATATTTGTTATAAGTTGCAATGATAGCTAAACAACTTTGAATATTTCTTTTAAAAAATCTAAGTGATTTCACATAACTTCATATAAGGCAGTTTAAGAATTCTTTAATTAATGAAAAACATGGAGGGATTCTGCTGCTCTTCAGTTTCAATACCACTGTCCCAGTGAAATTCTGCAGGCACAAAATGGAAAGTTGTGTACACCTGAACTAAAATCATTATATAGTGTGACAGCTTTATAAATCCACACCTTGTAAATAATATTTTTCTTAAATTCTATTTGTTTTATTACATCTTCTTAATTTTTGCATATTTTCCCTCAAGGGATAATGTGAAACTGACAGCTTTACTAATCCTCTGCAATGTTGCAGTCCCAAGTGAACACTTAACCAGAAACAAGGGTTATTAATCTCATAATACAATCATTCCATTTACTATTCAACTAAATTCAATTCAGCTTTATTTGTATAGCACCACTTTACAACAATGTCATCTCTGGGCACTTTAGAAACACATCAATTCATGTGTTGTGCTGGTCCTTTTCCTGACATTTAACAACATAAAATACTAAAAACTACAATTTTGTACATGCAATAATACCTTTTTCAAGAGACCTGTAGAAATAATGTAAGGAGAACAATACCAGCCATAAAATGCAATTGTTTTCATACTCTGAACAAGGATGATACATATTCCATGCTGCTCCTAATTTTGTTTCAGAGCAACAAGTGAAGAAAAGAAAGAATAAAAGGAAAAACAAGACAATATTAAACTTTGGAAGATGGTTTGTAGAGTTTCCAATGCAGTGCATCCAATTAACTTCACACTCCACTGGGAATGCCCACCATGATGAAACCCAAAAAACTGTGACAGTAAAATCCCTAAATGCCAAAAAAACCATTTGTCAGGCTGAACACACACATTTCACATACACATTTTCACTGCTGGCCTGCATCCTGTCTCACACCAAATGTAAACAAATTAATTATGGTGTGACAATAATAATTTTCATTCATTCATTCATTCATTCATTCATTCATTCATTCATTCATTCATTTTCCTAACCACTTAATCCAGTTCAGGGTCACAGGGAAGCTGGAGCCTATCCCAGCAGTCTTCGGGCGAAAGGCAGGGTACACCCTGGACAGCTCGCCAGTCCATCGCAGGGCTAATAATAATTTTATATTCAACAAATGACACTGATAAGGTGTATTAAACAATGTAAACAAAATCACATGTAGCGTTGGGGTGCCTGTCGAGGGTCAAAACAACACCTAAGCTTATTAAAACTTAGGCATGGGGATCTGTGGAGTGTAGTCAGTCAGAAGAGAAACCATCAGGCCCTGCAAGATAGATGAGTTGTGACCCTTAATATATTGAGGATATTCCAACAGGAAAACACATTTGCTCAAAACTGCAAGCAAATCCTCATTTTCCAACAGATTACCCACCATGATTGTCCATTTCCTATTCTCAGCCTCGGGGAAAACGAGGGAGCGGGACGAGTAGAATACGTGGTCATCCACTTCCTCCATCTTCCTGGGAAGGCAGTGCAGGAAGGTCCAGTCTGGCTTGGCCACACTTCCTGTCTATGATGGACCAATATCAAAACATGAAATTATAATGCAGTATTGGCACATCATGTGCTGTTAAATAAATAGATGTTTATTAAATGTTTATGTTTTTTCCCCTAGGGTGATACTGAGATAATATAATTATGGTGAAGGCTTTTGATCATGATAATTGTGCAGTGAAAATCTGACATGACAGCCTTTTACTAAAGACACCTGCAGAGATAAATGCTGGCTTCTTAATTTCCAAAGATTAGATACAGGAACTGGTGCAATGATTTTTGGCTTTTGCCTTTAAATTACATCCTTTTGTACCTGCATTGTAATCTGGTATCCTTCAAAGTCTTTAACCCTCTTCTTCTTCTCTTCTTCCTGTCCCATGCTAACCCAGGTGTCTGTGACCAACACGTTGCTGCCATAGGCGGCCTCCATTGGATCAGTGGTCAGAACAAGCTGGGTCCCATGCTGAGACAGAAAAACACTTTTACTCGTCAAAGTAGCTCAGACTGAATCTTCAAATCAGAAAATGACTGTGATCTGTCTAAATTCCTGGTGTCCAAGAGGGCCACACCTGTTTGGACAGCCTTTGTGCCTCTTCAATAACCCTTTTTTCCGGTTCATAACCCTGTGCATGAATGTACAGTTTTATTGAAGCATAAACTACAAACAAGACAACAAGCACAGTAAAAGAATTATCAAAGCACATGACAGTCAAAAGATCTAAACCTTCGGCGTAGCAATTTTGAGATGAACTCCCAGTTTGGCTGCAGTCATCATGAAGGAGTGGAGGACATTGTTCCCATCGCCAATCCAGCTGACCGTCAGTCCACTAAGGGAGCCATAATGCTCCTAAAGGGGAACAATTTACTGTTTCATTTTAATGTACTGGATCAATATCAGGTAAAATGTTGTGGGCAAGGACTACCTGTAAGGTGAGGAAGTCTGCCAGAATCTGGATAGGGTGATAAAGGTCAGAAAGGCCATTGATGATGGGGATAGACGCCTCCTTGTCCAACTCCTCCAGCGTTGAGTGGCTGTACACTCGTGCTAAAACAATATCGCAGAGTCCTGAGAGAACCCTGGTGATGACATAATAGTGCAGGTAAAGCTCTTTTTCACATTTAATAACTATTATCCTTACCAATTACCTCCTTCTCTCCTAAACATTATTAAACATGAATTATTAATCTATAAGATACAGTATACATCCCATATTTGTAAGACTCACCTCGCTGTGTCTGTGGAACTCTCATTCACTCCCAAGTGGATGTCCTGTGAGGTAAGAAAACAAGGGTGCCCACCCAACAGAGCAAAACCTGGAATTATCAGATAAATGCAACTTTCATTTCCATAAACACCAACTAGACCAGAGCCTGAAAAGAATCTATGCAACACACAAAAACAAAAAAAAACCAAACAGAACCATACAGGCACTGATGGGATATGAAGGGGAAGAGGAGTAAAAGAACTCTACGGTGTTTTGTTAAAGGCCGCCAGTGAAAGTCCTCTTTCAGCAGATCTTTTGTTCCTTTTAACAATGACAGGGATGAATAGTGTCTGGCTAGTGAGCAGCATGAAGATGTACTGAGTTAAAGTGTTCACATAAATGTAATAAAATAAACATCCATGCAGCTCATCTGTGTAGACTTGTCATTTTTCCTGGATAGATTGACCTCTGTTATTTGGTGGGGAATGTCTAACAGATCCACATGCAGATGCTGACATACAAAACAGACACCTGTTTCTGTGGACATTCTTGTTCTGGTGCTCCTCTTCTCAAATATCATTGCAATCGACTTTCCTTGTAGAAGAGGCAGATACTGAAACAGAAATAGCCGTTTACTTATTTAAACTAGACGCCACAAAGTTACACTGAACATATTGAGCAAATAGATTTTGAAATTTGCCACTTCAGGGTAATACCTGTTGTTCATGTTTGATCTGATGCTTGAGGTCCCCTGACACCCACAGGAGCCTCTTGATTTCTTCAGAGTTGAAATCTTTAAGTGTGAGAAAGCTGCGGCCTTTTAATTTCACCTGATCAAAGTCTGCTACTCCAGTGCTGAAAAAGAGACAGAACAAAGGGTGAATGCACATTTTATCTTTCTACTAACAGTATCTGCAATGCTGACAAAATTGGGCAATTTCTATACATAAAGTTTTGTTAAGTTTCTTACCTAAATCCTCGTGTAAAGCGACAATGGGAAAAATTCAAACATTTTGAAAGGGGATTTTTAATAAGCAACAACCTTGAAGTCATAGTAGCTCCTGGGAAATGTTAAAGAACGTATGTGTGTCTGTTAAATCAGAGAAATGCAGCTGTCATTCTCTGACTGCCCCAGACACATGGAGGCAGGGCTGCCTGCAGCGTGGCTGCAGTGACGTCACTGCTGGACTGAGGGGGCGTGGCCTCTAGCTGTGACACACATAACGTAATAATTATAGACTTGGAAAAGAACTTTATCTCATCTCCATGTGACAGTAAATTAACCAATTCAGCTTCATACACGATCATTTTTTTCTTTCCTTGAGCATGTTGACCACAAGGTCCAGATGAATAAAAGTTATAATACTATATAGCGATTTGTGAGTCCTTTATCTTATTTCTTAAAAATGATCCCAATAAATTAAAACAAAACACCCATAAAAACATAATAAACGGTCTATCTATCTATCTATCTATCTATCTATCTATCTATCTATCTATCTATCTATCTATCTATCTATCTATCTCAGTCCATAATCTTACATGGCCTCTAGTAGAGCATCTTGGATCAGATCCAGATGAAATTTTACTGGTAAAGACTGACTGCTGTTCAGCATCTGCGCTGCTCTAACAATGGCAAGAGCCACTGGATGTATTATTATATATGCATATATGTATCTGAAACTTTACAGAGTGTATTTGACTATTAAATGTGGTGCTGCACATCACAGGAAAATGGAAAGCTTTTTCATGACCTATAACCCATCTTAAACGGAGTGCTGCGCGGATGGTATTGCTGTTTTCAAGTCTACTAAGGACTCGCTTATACTTGCATTTTTTTTTTATTTTACTTCTCTGTCAAAGCCAAAATAGCCTATCTATCAATCACCTGGCCAACATTACCTGCATGGGTGCACCTGGGTCGCGTAAGTCCAGCCAACCAGGTTTAGCTTAGTCCTGCCAGTCTGATCTCTCCTTGACCACTTGGCCAGCAGGGATCAGCTGGGTGACGAGGTGTGACGGAGGACAACGGCGGAGATGACGGGGCAAACTGAGGCAGACATACCTGGTGAGAATACTTCCTATTTCACCTCGCTGCCTCTCAGCTTTAAAACACCTCCCTATACTCACCTGTTCTCTCTTCTGCTAACAGTTCCCTCGCGTATGCTGCGTAAACCTGTTGCTATTTCTGTCACGTTGCTGCTACTTAAACCGCCTGAGATTTGACAGCAGGTTGTGTTGGGATTTAGCCGGCGTTAAATAAGGCAAATGCATTGCAAGTTACTGACCCAGACAGTGTCATTCCTAGTCATAGCTGCATGAAAATGAATCACACACTTTTCTCCAGAGACAGGAGCCATCTTTACGTTTGGAAAGAGCAATTTTTCTGACAACGTACCCAGCAAATTCTGGTTAAGAAATGACCACCCAGTGCATATCACATGTGGCAGAGAGCACTCTGCTGTCATCTCAGGTACATCATCTGGATATTAAAACTATAAATTCTCTTATAGATAAGTGATTAGATTTAACTGATTAAGTTTAATTTAATTTCAATCTCTGTAATGCATCTACAGATAATGGAAGGTTGCTAATGTTTGGTGGGAATACTTACGGTCAACTGGGGCTCAGATTAAAACCAGCTGCTGACAAACCTTCCTCTGTGAAAGGTATGTTTCAACCCACAACAACCTCATTAAATAATAATAATAATAATAATAATAATATTAAGTATATATATATATATATATATATATATATATATATTATATATATATATATATATAATCAAACTGTCAGAAAAACACAAGCATTTAGAAATAACTTTAGTTACTAAATGTTCTATACCTTCCTCTCTGAGCAAATTAATCAGACATGTTATGACTATTTCCTTCTCAGCCTTGAAGTCTGAAAAGGTGAAGCTTGTGGCTTGTGGAAGAGATCACACGATTGTCTGCACATGTAAGATTGGAAAAAGATAATGTTAGAAAATTTGTCAGATTTAACTTTAACTCATATATATACATACATATATATATGTGTGTGTGTGTGTGTGTGTGTGCTCATATTTATTCATACCCTTTCATTAAAGAAGGAAAAAAAAACAGCTGCATGTAAAATAAGCTGAAATTGACTAAAGTAATAAAGAATAAAAATTTTATGAAAATCATTACATTATTTTCTAATTCTGGTTCAATAGAAATATTTCTTTTTAGAAAACCAAACAAATTAAATAATTCATTACATATTACATCATTCATAAACTAATATTTTGTTGATCAATCCTTTAATGTTTCCGCTACAGTCAGGTGTTTTCTGTTCCTCTCAGTCAGACTTCTGCACCTGCTGACAGGTATTTCGTCCTACTGTTCAACAGAAAAGTGCTCTAATTTGTCCAGGACCAATTTGTTTGTTTGTTTGTTTTTTCTTTCTTCAATTCAATTAAATGAAAGAAAAAAAAACAAAAAACAAAATTAGTTCAATTTTGAGTGACTGTTGTAAATTCAGCCTTTTCTTTAATGAAAGGGTATGAATACATATGAGCATATATATATATATATATATATATATATATATATATATATATATATATATACATACATATATATATATATGTAAACCTTTTTTGCATTTTTAGTTTTAGGCAATGTGTACGGTGCTGGTGGTAACCAGGAGGGGCAGCTAGGTTTGGGACACTACAAGAACACAAGAACATTTCAACTACTGCCGTCCTTCTGTGAGCGTGCACAAGTCAAGATGCTTTCTGCAGGAAGCAGCACTTCAGCTGCCTTAACAGGTTTGAGGAGTGATGTTGTAATTATTTCTCTGCTTGCCAAACACTGTATATGTGATCTCTGGTTTGTTTTGCTGTGTGTTGGTAGAGGACGGGAGGCTGTTCATGTGGGGAGACAACTCTGTGGGTCAGCTTGGTTTAGGGGACGAGCTGTGTGCAGCTGAACCCAAAGAGGTGAATGTAGGAGAAGAAGTGATATGGGTGTCCTGTGGGCACCGTCACTCTGCTTTTGTCACAGGTACAGTACTGTTCAGTAAAACATCGACAGGGAGACACACAACCAGTTTGTACGTGAACTCCGCCAGTCTTCAGATATAATTTAGTCTTTTAATTCACCATGAATATTGTGTCTCAGTGCATGGTGACCTCTACACATTCGGTGAGAGTGCGAACGGGAGGCTTGGTCTTCAGCAAGAACAGCTGGCCAATCATAAAGTACCTCAGCGTGTGCAAGGCATTCTGGGTCGTGTAACTCAGGTGTGCTGTGGAGGGGAGCACACTGTGGCACTTACAGGTATGTCAACAGCACAAAATATTGGTCATAGGATAATAATATTAATGGAAAAATGACTGGATTTGACTATATTTTAATCATTGTCATTTTCATTAGAAATTCCAATATTTGAGCTTATAGCCTTTTAATAAGTGGCAGATGACAACTCAGAAAGTGGGAACATACTCCAAGAAAAAGTACAAATTAATTTCTTGTAAAGTTCCAACATTTTCCAGCAGAAATTTCCATTGTGTCATACTCACATGGTTGTAGTACTTTATTTATAAGTGGTAAAAAATGACTGTAAAAAGTAATTTTAATTATAAAATATACAAATACAAAGAATATTAAAACCCTCAGATAAAGTACAAATACACTTAAAATTTGGTCTAGTTGATTAAATGCAGATATAATAGTATTTTATCATTTGGGTGCAGCAGTGGCTCAGGTGGTTGAGCAGGTTGTCCAATGACCAGAAGGTTGGTGGTTTAATTCCCAGTCGCTGTGTCCTTGGAGAATACACATCCTGTGTTGGCATCATTAGTGTATGAATGTTTGATGGTAGTCGGCGAGGCTGCATTGCATGAACTGGTTGCAGTGTTTCTGTCAGTGTGTAACAGAGCAGCTGTGGCTGCACATGTAGCTAATCATCACCAAGAACGAATGAGGAATTAATGAATAATGGATTGAGTCTAAATGCAAGATAAATTTAATTCTTTATTATTATTGTAACAGTGGTTTGCTTAACGCTAACTGTTTCTGATGACAGGAGAGGACGTGCACACGTTTGGCCATGGTCGGTACGGTCAGCTGGGTCATGGAACATTTCAGTTTGAAGTTTGTTTGCCAGAACCGCTGAAGCACTTTCATAACAGCAGCATCCGGCACATCGCCTGTGGAGAGAATCACACCGCTGTGGTCACAAGTACGTTATCCTTGATATCCTGCTGTTAAGATACTTTATTTGTTAACCTTTGAAGGTTTTGCATTAATTTTCTTTGCGGCTGTGTATCAAAATTACTTAAGATCACAGCATAATGTTATTTTATGGTTCGGGCTGCTGTTTTAGTTACATAATTTCAGACAATATCAAGCTGTTCAGATGAGTGGAAATCCACTTTGGGTTTAGGTTTCCTTCGCTAGCTGAGGAAACTTTATTTTTTTTACTCTTTAATTAGATCTTTCTTCTCTATAATTTCGATGAATAACATTTTCAAACCTAACTATGTTTGGGTTCAGTTAAAAAAGTTAAGAAATGTTTTGTGCATGTGATCCAGGTTTTACACTACATTAGATGGAACAATTTTAAATTTGGGAACTCTGACATTATACACAAAGATTTAACTATGATTTTTTCACTTAAGATATTTTACAACCCAAATACCAAATGAAATACTCATTTCTTTGTAGGAGTCACTAAACAGAAATTATTAGAGGGTTTATTTGATAATTATACAATTGTGTCAACAACTTGAAAGTTTTCTCACCAAAGCATATAATGAACAGGAGGGAGAAGCAATAAGTCCTGTTAAATGAGAGATGGTGCATTTTTCTTGTGTTGCTTTATTTTATTACATTCTGTATGGAGGTGCATCATAATGACAATCTTTAATGAGGAAGAAATATGTTTGCCAATTACTGAAGCTTTGTTTAGTCTTATGTGATAGCATAAACACAAGAAACAACTAGCATCACAGGTTACTCTAAATACACTGATATTTGCTTTTGAACAAGGTTCATTGGGCAGCACTCCTTCAGAAGCTAAAAAAACAGAGAAAAAAATCAGACCACGAAATTAATTCTGCTTGTTGGACCAAACATTAATAACCAGTCAAATACATAGTCATGATATTTCAAGATCCACATGTTTGAAAGGCTATTAGTCAAACAACATGCAGTAAATTCCTGTAAAATATAAAGAGTTATGAGGGAAAAAAAAAAAGCAAAAAAACCAAAAACAAAAACAAATGGCATACATATCATACATAATTAGACTATATATTGTCATTTGATGCAGTGTCATTTCACTGAATCATATCTTAAGTGGGTAAATTTAGGCTGTGATAAAACATGCTTCACCTTTTTATTTTGCATATTTGTCCCCTTCCTCTTCCTCAGACAGCGGGTTGCTCTACACATTTGGAGATGGCCGTTATGGAAAGCTTGGATTAGGGGAAGAGAACTTCATCAACCAGTTCAGCCCAACACTTTGCACACGTTTTCTCCCGTACAGCGTTCAGTCTGTAAGTGCTTCAGGTCATCTGATGGTCGCTGTTTTGCTATTCTGACTTTTAGGCTAGCTCTAACTCTTAATACAAAGTATTTAATCATAAGTAATATAGCACTTAACTTGTGTTTATTTGTGGTTATCTGTTTTTCCTTGAGGCTCTAACTGTAATAAAAGCACTGACCTGTATTTTGTGTGGTAATAAAAAGGTATGTTTAATTTGAGGAACAAAGATCCTCAAGTATTTAAATCCACTTTGTATTTATGTTTACTCACTTGCCAATCACTATTTCTGACTGTGATGTAGAAAAAAATCGGTGTACACAAACAGTATTTTTTTCTGTTCTGTGCCTTTTTAGGTGTCATGTGGTAGTCACCACTTGCTGGTCCTGGCTTCACCCAGACCAGCAGGGAGCCAGGATGTTGAACTGGATAAGGATGTCATAATTACAGACTACATCAAGGAGTCTGATTATGAGGAAATCCTGTTGGAAGACTCGCTCGTTTACCCAGGTCCTGTAATCCCATTCTCTGCCCTTGCTGCTCGAGCCCGCCACAGAGAAAAAGTGAGAAACTTTCCTAACTCAGAACTCATATTTCAGACAAAATCAGGTTTTTACAAAAGCTTGAATTTGTATTGCTTGCTCAGTTTAAACATTCACTAATTGCTGCTGAGCATAAAACTGGGGTATCAGTTTGTAATGTTGTAAAACACACTGAATCCAGAAAAGCACCTGGAAGACGTTGAAAATGATGTTTTAATATATGTGTGTTCGTCAAATAGTGTGTGCATTAGACAGATTTTAGTGTTTTTGTGTGCTACAGTAAATGGTGTCAGACCCAAATGAAAGTAGCTTTTTAAATCTCAGATGGGGAAGTAAATGTTAATATGGAAACAATTTTGGCTGAATTAATAAACATTTTTAATGAAAGAAGAGCCACAAGCATTTCTTGCTACTTTTCTAGGGTACTGCATCAGTTTAGTTTATTATTTTACAGGATTTAAAAAAAATGTTATTACAACAATTGATTTTGAGCCAGGTTACAGAGAGGACGGAATATTACAGAAAATACTGAAAATTGATTGTAATTAGAGTGTAATCCCAACAGGGGGCAGTGTTACACCAGCTTGTCACTGTTCTGTACCATCAAGTAAATGGTTGAGGGAGCTGATGAGATCATTTTAATTTCTTCTCATCCAAGGATTTTGCATCTTGTGTTTCAGAAGAGTTCAGTGGACCTGTTTGGAAAAAAGTTTCATAACCTACCTCGTCTTAATTCTGGTTTCCTCGACACTTCTTGGCAAACATCAAGAAATATCCAAACCCGGAAAAAGCTCTCCAAGGATGTTACTACCCCCACATCAAGCCCCAAACCACGATCAGAGGCAACAGAAAGCCCACTTTTATCCCCTAGATCTCAGTCCATATCCCCTCTCAGTGTAGCAGTGTCCTCAAAGCCATCAAGCCCGCAGTCACAGTCATCATACTCGCGTCAGAGCAAAGCCTCCACCACTGCTTCCCCAAAGTCCAAATCTAAAGAGTTTCCTCACTTACTTTCACCTAAGTCTATAACTAAATATAAACCCAGCACTCCTACATCTACTAAAGAGACAGCAAAAAATAGAAGGTACCAAGCAACAGCCACCAGAAAGGCCTTAAGCAACAAACTGTCTTCTCCTTTAGCACCTAAAGCGCCCTGCAGCCCCACTAGACCGCTCAGTAAAAATCTAAGTGATGGCGAGTGTCCAGCCTCACCACAAACAGGTATCTTTAAATATTCAATTCAACATGTGAGAGGTTTATAGTGAATAGCATTTTAACAAAGACTTTTCTTTTGCTTCAGAGGGAGAAGCTTTTCAGAAGCAGTTAGTCACTCAAGATGTGGATGAGAGAGGAGCAGATACTGTCCTTCTGGCATATACGGTAAGAGAGATAATTATTAACGGCACATGCTATGGTTTCACAGTAACTGTGGAGATAAATGTAATATCATTAAGTCACTGTTTGCTGAGTGTTTTTATCTTCCTAAGGCTTCTTCTGTCTGGTCTCGATTATAAGCACTCCAGGGCAGGAAGTAACAATGTTGAACACTCACTGCCTTTTCCAGGAAATGTGCATACCTCAGCATACATACTGTATGTGTGTGTGTGCTCTTGAAAGCATGTGTGTATATGTGTGTGTGGGGAGATTTTCCACTTGGTATAACATTGAAGAGAAATATTGAATTTAACTTTGCTTTCTCAGTGTTCGATGGTTCCTTTTGCCAAGAATACCGGTAACGGATCTTCTAGAGGCAGATTTAGATATTTGGGTAGCTTATCTCAGTACACAAAGCGCTGAGGCTCTCATTCTCAGATACGCAAGCACACACACGTATATGCACATCCAGTGCTTTGGAAAAGTTGGCAGGAATCTTGCCACAGCTCATCAGTGTTTCCACAGCCAGTGATGAAGCAAGTAGTGAAGGAGTCTCATGTGTGCTGCTCATACATGTAGGCTTTCAGTGTGACAGAAAAATAATACAGAGCTTGATATTTGAGGAAAATGATTAATTTGACACATGTGAAGAATGTTTGAGTTACTCAACTTGCAATCGAACACTTTGTGGTGCCAGAGTGGCTGTGACATGATTAGGTAACAACTCACAGACCCCAAAATTAACCACAGTCTGTTCATCCCCAGGAGCGATTAAAAAAAAAAAAAAAAAAAAAAAAAAAAAAGGATTCCTCATCCTTTCTTCGTCATCGGCAAGGTTTTCTTTACCTCCCACCTACATCTGTACTTTGACCTGATGATAGATCTGTTGATGACTGATTTGTTACGTGAGCTCACCATGTGGTATAAGCTGGGATATTCTTGGTATTACCATTAAAAACATTTTTTTTAAATATTATTTAAGGTCGTTTATGGTAATTTAAATAGAAGTTTTAAATTATTAAGGAAAACAAAATATTGAATCAGAAATACACTAACAATCTACAGCTGTTTACCTTTTATAATATTATATTGTATGTGTATTTGTAAAATAATACATAGGTGGTACAAAATATGTAAAAATAAATCATTTAGATGAGAAAAAGTCCCATTTCTGTATGTAGTTAGAGGTTGGTTTAATAAGATTAATCTTTTAAAACACAGCATTATCTGGCACAGGACCTTTTGCCTGGATGTTTTCTTCTCTTACATCTTATTAAAGCTCAATTTTATGTCTTACAGGAAGGGGAAAAGGGCAGACGTACTGCAAAAGGGGAAGAAAGACATGCAGAACACATCCAGTCTGATGCGAAGACTAACCAAAGCTCTCATAAAGCCTTACCGACAGAGCTTCTGACAGGTTCCAGCTCCATAAAAACAGAAGTCAAGAGGATGGGGAAAAAACACATCACATCTAAAGGCAAAGAGAGCATAACTATGGCGTCTGATGATAAAAAAGTTAAAAAGGGGCTTTCCAGTTTTAAATCAGCAAAACATGACAAGAGCAAACAGTCAGAATATAGTCCAAAAATCCAACAATCTGTCCCACAGACAAATACAGAAGTTAAGAAAAATGTCAGAAAAAATACAAAAGCGAATACAAGGAACAGTGATAATGGAACAGACAACTCTAATAATGACTTGGCAGGGACTACAGAAAGCCTTAAAACTTTTTCATCAGCTTTAGAAAAGACAACGCCAGTCCTCAAGATTACAAAAGAAAATGAAACAATCAGTTTAATATCCACTGAAAATAACTTAAAAGATGACACAATCATCCAGACTGATATTGAGACTGAGCAACAGGAGGCACATAGTGTTAAGTCAACTCCAAGAAGAGTAAGGAAGGTTAAATCTGCATCAGAAAAAAGTCAACGTACACCAGTGGTTGTGAAGCCACCACCAGTAAAACAAGAAACTACTCCTGTCACCACACATTCCCAGGTGGAAATGAAGAAATCTTCAAGTGTGAAATCTACACCGGTGAAAGCTAAAGGGAAACCTCAAAAGATCAAAACTAAACTAGACAAAGATCAAAGTGCAGAAAATCACTCCACTGAAAGTAAAAGTGTTGAAAAAGGTGTGGAAAAAGAGGACATAACCCAAGACACTGATGCTACTACTGCTAATAAGCAGAAGCTACTTGAAGTAAAGGAAAAAAAGAGAGGCCAAGAGTATGAAACTAAACTAAAGGACACCAAAATTAAAAGTGACTCTGATGATGACTATAAACATATCAAGGCCAAGCTAAAGACGAACACTGAAACTTCCAGCTTGCAGTCATCAGAGCGTAAACCTCCTGAACCTTTATATGATACCATTTCCCAACAAAGCCCCAACAGAAGAGACGTGCTTTCTGTCAGCCGAGCCAAATCCCCGCAAGGCTCGGAACCTGTTGGTACGGATTTGGATGAATCTGAAGTAGACGGAAAAAAAGATGGGGAGCAAAAACCAAGGTGGGGAGAAATTCTGTGTGATACAGTATCACTTCTTCCTGCTGTTGGGATGGCGAGCGCAGCTATTGGACTCCTCAGTGAGGCGGTGACTAATGTAGACAGTTTCCAGTCTGACAGTGACAAAGCCTCTTCAACACAACCTCAAACACCTCTGAAAGGCAAACAGTTCACAAAGCAGACAGCACTTATGCAGCCTTCCTTCTCCTCCACATCATCACATTTAACTTCAAATGAAAGGGAAGACAATACACAAGAAGATGCTCAAGTGAGCATCCTGTCAGAGTCCGACAATGCTGCTCAACTCGAGGACTGTGATGACAGCACGCACGATGCAGCAGAACAGGAAACAGGGAAAAGTGTCACATCTGCGCAGGTCACAAGCGAAGGCCTTGACACTTCCCAGAATGATGATGAAGAAAAGGATGAAGGTGAGAAAACTTTTAACTCTGAAGAGGATGTAGATGACAAGAGAGATGAAACAAATACTGAGGATGATGAAGAGGAGGAGAGTGGTAGTGATATGGAAAACAATGACTCAGATGAGGGCAGTGAAAGCATCAGTGGCAGAGAGGCTGTGTTGAATGATGCTGGAGAGGGTGACGAAGACCAGGATAATAAATCTGAGGAAGAGGAGCTAACAGACTCCAGCAGTGACGAGGAAGACGAAGGAACTGATACTAGTGATGCTACAGAAGCTGAAGGAGAGGAAGAAGAAAGCAAAGTGGAAACGGATGAAGAATCGAGCGACTCGGAAGAAAATGAAGCATCAGAGGAGGAAGAGGAAGGTGAAAGTAAAGAGTCAACCGAAGAGGAGAGTAAAGAAGAAGAGGTAGATAGTGAGGTGAGTAGAGACGAGGAAGAGAAAAGCAGTAGTGAATCGGATGAGGCAGAAAACAAGAGTGAAGACTCTGAGGAAGAGGAGGATGGAGAGGAAAGTGACACTGGTGAATCTGCAAAAGGTGAAAAAATCGAGTCTGGTGAAGAGGAGGAAGACGAGACTGAAGAACAAAAAGAAGATGACTCCCCTGAAAGTGAGGATGAGGAGAAAGAGTCGGAGGAAGAGAGTAAAGGTGAAGCAGATAGTGATGAAAGTGACGGCTCTCAGGAAGAGGAAGATGAAAACAGTGATCAAGAAAATGAAGAGGAGGGAGAAGAAGACGAGTCGGCAGATGACAACAAAGCTGAAAATGAGGCTACAGAGGATGAAGAGGAAGAGGAGGGTGAAGGTGAAGGAGAGACCACAGATGAGGAAGAAGTGGAAGAGAAAAATGAAGAAGATGCTGACGAGGAAGGAGAGGATGAGGAGGGAAAGAGTGAAAGTGAAGAGTCTGCTAAAAATGTGACTACAGAAAGGGCAAGCAAAGAGGAAGATGAGGAAGAGGAGGAAAATGAAGATGTAAAGATGGGACAAGATAATCAGGACGACCAATCTGAGTGCAACACAGGTGCTGAAGATGAGGAGAGTGATGCAGAGATCGGGGAAGAGACAAATGAAGGAGAAGATGGAGAAACAGAAGAAGAAAAAAGTAAGGAGAAGGGATCGGGGAGTGAGGTAGAAGAGGGAGAAGAGGGGGATGAAGAGGAAGGAGAAGAGGAGGAAGAGGATGAAGAGGAGGAGGAAGAACAGCGATATGAAGAAAAAGGGGATGAGGATGAAGAAGAAGAGGAAGAGGAACAAGGAGATGAAAGGGAGGAAGAAGAAGAAAATGAAGAAGACAAAGGAAATGAGGAGGAAGAAGAAGAGGAAGGAAATGAGGAGGAAGAAGAAGAGGAAGGAAATGAGGAGGAAGAAGAAGAGGAAGGAAATGAGGAGGGAGAAGAAGAAAAGGAACAGGAAGAAGAGGAAGGAAATGAGGAAGAAGAAGAGGAAGAAAATGAGGAAGAAGAAGAGGAAGAAAATGAGGAGGAAGAAGAAGAGGAGGAACAGGAAGAAGAGGAAAAAAATGAGGAAGAAGAAGAGGAAAAATATGAGGAAGAAGAACAGGAAGGAAATGAGGAAGAAGAACAGGAAGAAGAGGGAAAAAATGAGGAAGAAGAAGAGGAGGAGGAGGAGGAAAAAGAAACAATGAAATTGACAAAAAAAAGAAAAGAGGAGAGACAGAAACGTCCTCCTGCAGCTGCTCCTTCGCACAGAAAAGACGGACAACAGCGAGAAGCACCAAAACCAGCACCGAGGACAAAGAGGAGGCCCGCAGGAGTAGACAAACAAGATGGCTCCCAGCAGTTCTGGAACAATGTCCTGCCTCAGTATTTGGATCTGCAGTAACCGAACACACACACACACACACACGCACACACACACAACCAGATTGCAGACGACAGCGGAGCATTGGCCACCTCTGATGACTCTGGTGTTTCCTTAAAGACTTAAGAGATTTTAAATAAGAGATGTTTTGACATCACCGATGGAGATCAGTGGTTTTGCACTTTAAGGCCCTTTTAGACTATTTTTACACATCATCATGTTTTCTGGTGTTTTTCATGAATTTATCCAACGTAAAGGTTTGCAGTATGAAGCAAACTGGAGTCTTCAAACTGGGATGTTAACTTCTTCACCAGAAAGAGAGGAAGAGATCAAATAAAGGCTGGAGCTTTCCTACCATCAGGATCAAAGATTGCAATCAGTTGATGAAGAAACTTTTTCACCTGATGCCCGCCAGATGTATTCCAGTTTGATGAACTGGTGGAAATAGTGGAACCACAAATTAAGAAAAAGATTAAGAATTCCCAGTTTATCATGTTTTTAGTTTATTGGTGCTTTTTTTCAGATGATCATTTTGATATTTACCTACTTGAGTCAATAGTGTGTTGGAAATTATGACACTGCCAGAAGACAATTATTGACTTTAAATTTTTATTTGTGAGCAATGTGAGTAACAATCAAGCAGTGTCAGGCACATATTCTTGTTAATGACACCAAAAGACAAATGTATGTATGTGTATATCTATATATATCTATATATATATATATATATATATATATATATATATATATATATATATATATATATATATATATATATATATAAAACATAAATAAATGTACCTTATATTTTCTGTTATTTGTTGAATTAATTTCAGTTTCACAGTTCACTTTTTTCAAAATGCTGTAGAACACAAATATGATACTTGTTTTCTGCCCTTTAATGGACACCAGAAAGTAGAAGACTACATTGTAAAAACTTTGAACATGGCAATTAATGGTAACTATTCCTAAAACATTTTGGTATTATTTTATTTTACATTTAGTTAAAAGGAAATAAAGATCTTATATTAGACTTGTAATATAATTTTTTCATGGGTTGGGCCTTTATGGGTTAAATAAATAGCTGAAATAGGGACTTTTGCTAAAAGTGGACTTAAACCTGCAGTGGCCAGTTGCAGCTTTTAAACACCGTATCTGGGGTTAGCTGGAGACTGTAATAGGTAGGACATACTTCTCTTTGGAGCTGCAAATTATGTGGAAATTGTTCTGTAGGTTGATCTATGTTGGTGAAACCTTACACTTACATAACCATTGTCTATTTTTCTTAAATAAAGACATTATTTGTCAGCTTGAATAACTAAAAAGCACACTTTTGATTTTTGAATGAAAGTTAACATACAAACTGACTAAAATGTTTTGGATCTTTAAAAAATATTAATTTAAAAAATCCATCAGGCAGAACTGAATATATAGTACAGAATTGTTTCTCTTTGCAGTTACAAGCAATAGTTTATCTATTATCTCCATCATGAGGCAGGAAATACTTGGGATTTATTTAGTCACCTTTTCAGTTAAACATGATCACAAATAAAAATGTAAATCCTATTCTCTACAGTCAATTGGCCACCGGAGTGCCCTGATGAAGTACTACGGCTTCAGTATGAATAATACTGAAGAAAAGTTCCCTTATTTAATTATCATTTAAGTGATCATATAATACTTTATTTTACCATTTAATTTAAATATCTTATTGGTGAATAGTTTCACTTGTAGCTGTGTGATGTCCCAGGACGTTTCACAAATGGTATTTTACTTCCTGTTTCTGGTTACATAAGTTATAGTCTGTATTTAAGATCATTGTGAGACAACCGTAACATCGAAATGGATCCTGCATCAGGATCAAACTTGCAGTAATCATAGTTTAAGGTTCGGTTACAGAAATTCCCTTGAGCTGAATAAAAAGCATCCCTTCTCAGTAAAAACACTAACTAAGCGTAAGCAACACTTAAACCAAACTAAAATCAGAGACAGCTGTATCATTGGCTGTAGTTACCACATGAAAGAATCACTCTAATCCCTGAATGCTAAGGCAAAGACATGTTCTGCGCACACTTTTCTCACCTGACCTGATACTGACTTTTCAGCCAAGGCAGGTGCAACGATTGATGTGACCCACAAGTAACGACAGTTCTGGAAACCTTTTGCATCCTCCCTTTCAATCCAGTCAAGATAAAGAGCATCCCAATGCCTTCATGTGTGGAGTTGCTCCCTCACAAACCACACAGTGTTTGGAGCCAAATCTCATGCAATTGGAGACACAGATGAGTCTGGCTCTGCTCTTTTTAAGTGTATTTCTGTATGTGTGGTGTAAAGTTTAACAATGGCCAGCTGAGACACAACAAAACAAAAACAGTTTTACGTAGTTAATTTCTGCATATCTGTTTACCGTTTGAACACTTATTATTGACTTTTACATGGTTACCATATATGTTATCAGAGTTATCAGAGTTGTGTTGCTAGGAAACAACCTGGAGCTAACTTGACTTGTATTATGTTCACATCATTATGAAACAAGCTGCAAGTGAACTTCTGCTCAAAACAAAAAAATTCCAGTATGTGCCATCACAATCTGTACATTTTCATTGATGATGTTGAGTCGAGCTTTTCATGATAGGTAATAAAATAAAATGTACTGGAATAACGTCTCCTATGCCAAAGTAAATGAACTACTCACAGGAAACTTTTTTAAAGTGAAGTGCGATGTTTTATTTATGGGATGAAAAACAAGAACATCCTGTGAGAAATCTGCTGCTGCATCACTGTTGGACACATTATTGAAAAAAAACATGCCAACCATGTATTAACATGAATGGCGCTCTGTTAATTCATGGTTTCTGTAACTATTCCAGCCTCACATGATAAGTTTGAGAGAAGAAACTTTTAATATCATCAAACAAGCAACTGTTCCATGTTAACAATTTTCAGCAAATAATCAAGCTTTATACTTTCTCTCTTGTTGCCTTTGTTTTCTGGATACAGATAGTTAAGGGTTGCAGGTTATACAAAGCATAAAACTTCTTGTTTGAAATAAAAGAAAAATCAAACAGCCTGCATTTATGAGAAACATGTCAAAATGGGGACTTAATACATGACTGCAGTAAATCTTTCAGTATTTCCTTTGGCCTTGGGTCTGGGGCTGTGCAGACAACATTCAGAGCTGTGCCCCTGGACTTCCAGGATGTGAGGATGTCTTACAACACATCATTATATAGTTCAGATAATTATACCTGTAAAGAAAATGTTAAACTTAAGGAATTAATGTCAATATCCACAACATTATCTTAACAGTCTTCCAAATTCAACAAAATAAAAGTGCATTAATTCATATGAATAGCATGGAAAAGATGACAAAGCTTCTCAGCCACTTACACACATCATGTTGTCATGGAAACTACACACACACACACACACACACACGCATGGTTAAGCCTTCCTCTGCAGAGAAGAAATGATGCAAAGCAAAAACTGACGGACACAGCTCTGATAAGTAAGCAGCAAGTGATATGAAAATGACAATAAAATGTATGTTTTTGCATCATAAATGAGCTGATGTGTTCACCTGCCAGTTTAATGTTAATTCAGAAACTAATTAAGTTACATGTAAATATGATCACCTTAAATATATTTTACGAATACATGTAATGATTAGTTAACAGAGGATTTGTATTTCTTTAGAGATTTAAGATTTATAACCCTGGGTTATTGGTACCCCTTATTGATCATGTCTGTATTTGTCCCATTTCTTTCCTGATAACTAAGCTGTTTGTGCACCTATTTTTCTATAAACTTTCTAAAAAATGTGGTGAAATTAAAATAAAGATATTTGTATCTAAAACCCAAGTGGGGCACCTGATATGTGAAGTATCTGAAAGCCAATGTTTTGGTAATAATTTATTCCTTTGGGGACAGTGTCAGCGTTAACCTCTGGCTCTCTGGTCCTCCTGTGCGACTCTCTCATACCGGTGGACGGCCTGCCAGCATGAGGAGAATCCTCCCTTGTTTCTGGAGCAAGAGGCGGGCCTTTGGAAAGCAGGAATGCACTGGAAGTTTTCCTGAAAACTCTCCTTCACACGTTGTAAGGCGTCCGTCCCGCGACCCACTATGGACATGTGGCCACTGGTGCTCCTGTTTGTCCAGTTCTGCTTCTGCTCCGGCTATGAAGGTGAGATCTGACAGAGCTTTTATTTAATCTGCGGGGCGTTTTAAGACACTGCTGAGAGGGGGAAAAAAAAGCCTAAACAGAGGAGCTGCTCATCTGCACAATGTCCGGAGGGGAAATGTGGGGCATCAGTGGTTTCAGGGGGGTTGGAGGTAGATGAGACCCTATGCGTTTGGAGATGACTTCTTTTGTTGGGGTTGTTCTTGGGGTTTGTCCCCTCTCACCGCTGGCATCTGGTGAACCGCGTCTATGTTTACGTGGAGGGGGTGGGAAGCGGGGGGAGTGCAGTGTGCATGTGGGGGACGTTTCTTTGCACAGACTTCAGGTCTGTGGCTCTAATGAATGCTCTGCTGCTGCTGCTGGGCTTTTGAAATTTTCTCATACTTTCTGCTTTGTTCAGAAGAAATAAACCATCTATCTGGTTACTCTTTCAGTGTAAATGCGGAAAGTTTTTTTTTTTCCCATACTGTGGCTGTCTTTCACAAGTGCTTTCAGGGCTTTATTGGATTACTGATTAGGTTTTGAAACACCCACAGTTTACCACAACTGCAAAAACTACTGATTACTTGAAGCACTGACTGTCTGACATTGACAAATGTTTAAAAACTTTCTTTTACTTGGAAAAAAAACTCAAAAGGTTTCTTGGTTTTAACTGGTTTTATTTCCATGTTTTGAACTGTTGAGGTTTTGATAAGGCAATGTTTTTTTTCTCTTCAACCAAAACAATTATTATGTGGCAGAATATATTATGTGGCAATATCACTACTCTGTTAAAGCAACATGGTATCCAGAAAGAGACTCATTACAGAGCCTGCTGCAAGGAAGTACTTCAAAGTTCATGTTTGGATGCAGGAGTACTTTGTGTGTGTGTGTGTGTGTGTGTGTGTAATTGCAGTCTGTAGATAGTTTAAAAGAAACTCACCACTGCTGTGAACACAGGCTGCAACATGAACACAAGCTGCAAAGCAGATTTACACTGACAGGCTAAAAGCTGCTTGTGGAGCTAACAGGACTGTGTTCTGTGCTTGAGTTTGTGTGTGCACATGTGTGTGTGTGCATTTATGAGGAGTTTATTTTACACCGGGTTGTTTATGTTTGTTCTGGTGGTCTGTTAGCTCCTTCACTAGTTGAGCGTGGATCTCAGGGTGCATTAGACATATGTGACAAAAAATCTCCAGAAGAAATGCTTTTGCTGATTTTTGGGGCTTTTCTTGTAAATATTTGAAGTTAACCTGTTTTATACTTTTGTACTCAGTTAAATCTGTTTCGGGCAGGTTATTCAGATCCAGTCTGATCAAATTTTCCATGATGATCGTTTGGACATGTTTCTGGAAAAGAAGTTCCTTGTTATTCAGGAAGAAACATGGACAATTCCCAACAAGCACATCTATTAACCTCTGTAGAAAGGAAGGAAATCTTTACGTCAGGTGAATCCTTGATGATTAAAGCACTGAGGAACAAAGCTAACTGTTCATTACTGCATAGCTTGGATGTTGTAGCTGCTCATGTGTTTTTCTGCATGGCTCCCCTACAAAATCACAGAGAAAAAAAGCTTGTTTCCTCTGAAACTGAAAAAAAAAAAAAAAAAAAAAAAAAATAGCACTAAGCTCCTAAAACTTAAACTGAGGAGTCTACAATGGCTACATTTCCAATGGAAATGTGATCCAGTGTGTCCACAAAAAATATGGAATATCTCAGCTTTATCAGATGTAATGAAGTATCTTATCATAATCACATTTCAAGTAGCTACATTTCTTTGAAATGGTATTACTGCACTGCAGCACTAAATTATTAGTAATCCACATCCACGTCAGTTTAGTTTTTTAGCAACAGTTAAATATATGATTCACTAAGTCCACGACTTTACAGTTATTTTACAGTCTATACATATATTGTTAGATGTTTTACATACATCCAAACTATAGATTTAAACTATATTTTTGAAACATTTAACAGTTTTAGTGTCTGAACCAAAATGGCTGGATGGTAAATGGACTTGTACTTCCACTCAAAGTGCATTACAGTTCATGTCACAGTCACCCATTCACTTACACACATTCCTGCCCTGATAAGCACAATGAGGGGCAATGCAGGGTTCAGTGTCTTGCCCAAGGACACTTAGGCATGTAGTCAGGTGAAGCCTGGAATCGAGCCGCCAAGTTTCTGGTTGAAAGACGACTTCTGTCCTGGCTTTTTCTGCTTTTAGGTAAAGTGCAAACCTAAAAGGCTTGTTTTTTTATACTACAGATTAACTCATTGTTCCCTTGTTTTCCCTCATAATAACTGAAGTATTTAGCACCGTCCATAGACATGCATGTTGGGTGGTTACTCTCAATAGTCTCTTGGAGAAAGTGTGAGTGGGAATGTTTTATTTGTCTCTGTGTTGGCCTTGTGATAGACTGGTAACCTGTCCAGGGTGTATTCCCCCTCTAGCCCAATGATTGCTGGGATTGGCTCCAGCTTCCCTGTGACTCTTAATTGGACTAAGTGGTTAAGAAAATGGATGGTTGGGTGGTATTTAGTGATGTGGCTATTTTCTTCCATGGCAGGTGTCTGGATGGCCATCCAGAGGATAACATTTTTTATGACAACTGTTTTAGTGGATTTAATTTGAGAATGACAAACTGGGATATCTTGATGTATTTGCTCTCATATCTACAGTAAGAGCATGCTGTATTTGATAACTGCAGCAAAAAAGACTCTGCTTTTATGCCCTGAGTCAGTGTTTATTTATTGAACCTCCACAGCAGACAGTGATCTTAAAAGCTGAAAACTGAGCAAATGAACCCCGATTTTCCTTTTTTCAGTTATAAAGAAGGTTTGTTTTCCCAAAATGATGAAAATATTATAAGTTGAATCCTTATCAAAAGAATACAAGCTTTACTAACTCAGGGTCAGTGAACTTGCAATACAGTTCTGCTTGAATAGATATTTGCAGGCTTTTCTACACAAACAAAGCATGGAAAACAACTTGAAAGTGAAAAGAAACACTGGTCATACATCAGTTTTCTGGACAAAGGTCTCCGTGCTTACAGCTGATTCCATCACCACCCCTCCAACCTTAATGATGATTTTGTTGCTGGTTGACATGAAACTTGCTTCTGTATATTTGGTTTATTTGTCAAATGCTACATAGCATTGCAGCAGCCCTGCAGAGGGAAACCTGTGACACAAATTCATGCCTTTGTCGTTACCTGAAACAAAATTATACATTTTTGATCTTGTAACCAGATTGATAAATGAGAGGACTCACTTATTGTACGGCTGCCATTATACCAACACTAAATTGAACTATAAAGAAATTACATCCTTTGATCTTCATCTCTGCTCTGCTGCTGTAGCCTGCAGCTATGCTTTAACTTTAACCTGGAACAAACCTTTACATAATGACAGTTTGTATCACAGGACTTCAGAGATTAGCTAATTGCAATATCAGGCTTTCTAATTTTAACCATATTCACACCAGAGTTAAACCCCTTTGATGTGAAAGAAATGGACAGCATGACGATGCTAGCGGCAGACCCCCCTCTATATCATCCAGACAGATTCATTAGATATGAATGAAGAGGAGTTTCAGAAATTCTTGTCTTGATTTTTTATGAATGTGTAACTTTTATCTTCAAGCACAAACTAGCCCACTTCACTTTAATCCAACTTAAGTGCTGCTGTGCCAGCAGTTTCAGATCCAGCCAAACCTGCTCCTCCTATCAGCAAGAACACTAAAAGCAGCTGTTCTGAGCTTCAGATGAAGCCACGAGGCTCTAACAAGGAAACCTTAGAGGAGGTCATGCACTGCCTCGAGTATTTGCAGCTCTTCTTTCCTCTGCGGCTGTTTGTTTGTCTGAAGGGAAAAGAAAACACTAGAGTTTACAATGAATGTCGAAAGGAATCATTACATGAAATTTCCTTCCAGTGTATTCTGTGTAAATCCACAACATTGTATCCATGAGTAACAGGGAAAAAAGAATCAAGGATCATACAACTTTATCAGATCACATCGTGTGAATTATTTATCCATTTAGCCTGAAATTGCTGATCTTTTTATTTTTCTTTGCAAAGCTGCTATTTTTTAAAAAACGTATGGCTTTTTGTACTCATCAAGCTAAAGCGTGAATGCACATAGAGAAACACACACCTGTAATTACATTTCCATACCCTGCTCCCTCGCACCATTAAGAAGCAGACAGTAAAGTTTTCCCATTAGGCAGCTAAATATGACTCACTCAGTATGTGGGATTGCTCTGTGTAGTCCATGCTGTGTGATCTGACTGCTGAAACCTCATAGCTTGTTGTATGTGTGTGTATGTATGTGAATGTGTGCAATGACTTCCAGCATCATGGTACAGAAATGGTTTAATGAAACCGTCAGAAAAGCCAAGATAAGGAATGAGGGACTGGGCAGGAGATTTGTTAGCAGTATCAGATCATTGAATAGAATATGTGAATTATAGACAAAAATGAAAGAGGGTTAAACACTTCTCCCTTGTGGATCCTGAACAGAGCACACATTCACACTGGGGTCTATAACAACCTGGGGCCATGGTTGACCACCCCTCCCCTCCTAAGTTAAGCTCTTCCTTATCCATTTCCTCTCATGTTATTGCCGGTGGCCTGCCTTTTCTATTGCACCATGCCCTCATCTTTTTTTCTAAAATAGTCCTCCTTGCTCATCACAATTCCTCACACATTTATCCTTCACCAGTGTCACTCAACTGCATCCTCCAGCTGCTCTACAGCCACCAGAAATTTCAGCTCTCTTATCATTTGTTCACAGTTAAAACTGACTCAAAAAGGATCTATGGTGAGTTGAACTCTGGGAGATATTTTGGAGGAAATTAATTGCACACCTTCCATTTCCATCAGACACAGCAGGGAACTATACATAATGAATATTTTTGTAAAAATATTCATTTTCCCGGCAATCTGGAAAGAGCAGATCTTTTGAAATTGACTTTTTATGCATGTTTTTTGTCCACAAGCTCCAGCTCATCCCCCTTGGACTTGGACACTGATTGAAATGGAAAGTTAGGCAATGTTTCTAAGCTTAGTCTTTTTACTATTTTCCAGCAAAGCAACCCCAACAGGTCAGACTCGGACAATGCTTTCAAACAATGCCCAACATCTTGGCCTTGGACACTTCTTTTCCTTGTAGTGGCAGCTTTTTCTTATTTTCTTTCACCCTCAGGGTCAGGACAGTATGCTTACGGAGATGATGAGGACTGGTATTCACGAAGAAATAAAGGTAAGTACACTTGCCAATAATGAAATACATTTGGCACAAGGCCGTAAAAATCAAGGAGCCAAACCAAATCTTTTGGTGTCTGAATGTATCAAAGCACTTTTGTTCCTAAACTTAACCAAAGACTTAAAGCGAACATGCAAGAAATGTTTTTTTAAATGTAAACAGAGGGCATCTGAAAACAAAACTATAGGGTTGTAGAAAGATTTGTGGGATTAAAAAAAATCTTCAAATATTCTCTCAAGAGCAGATATGTCATTGTAACAAAGTTGTAGAGGGTAGCTTTCTGCCTTTTGTTTAAACCAAGGGTGTCCAAAGTTGTCCTGCAGGTTGTTGGTGTATCCCTGCTCCAACACACCTGACCCATATTAAGTGGATGCAACAGCCAATGAGGTACTGCACAATGACTGCTTAATTTGAGTCAGGTCTGTTGGAGCAGGGATACATGGAAAACCTGCCTGATTGTGGCCCTTGAGGACTAGAGCTAGACATCCCTGGTTTAAATTTTTCTCAAAAATGTGTTTGATTGGAAGCAGGAATGGAAAAATGGATGCTTAAATAAATCTAAATGATATAATATAAAGTTGTTAATGGCTGAGGAACCAAGCCCACATACTTTGTACTACTCTGCTGGCAGCTAAATCTGCTAGCTAACGGTGGTGTATGTTGTCATTTGTTACAAATTCCTTAAGTAAAATGTAAAGTTAAATTTGTTTTAATGTTTTGTTTCGGATGAAAATTCATTTTGATTAAATGAGAGTTGCTTTTCACGTTTAGTTCAAACTCAACAATGTCTTTGCTGCACGCTGATTTTTTTGTTACAGATAAGTATGTAGCTATATAAACTATATATACAGATGTACATGTATGTATAGAGTATTTATATTATTAGCAATGACAGAAGAACATTTTTTCTTGGATTGTATTTTATCTTTAAAAGAACAATTGAATTCAGTTTAAGTAAGCCAGCTTTGTAAACTGACACAGATATCTCAAAGTAGCTTCCAACTTGAACTCAGTTAGACATGCAACAATAGTATTCAGGCCAAACCAAACTCTCCCTTCATGTAAAAGCTTAAAGATAGTCTTATTTTCCCTCACTTAGTGGATATGGAAACTTTGCCAACACACACATATACACAGCAAGAGAAGCTGGTTTTGTAATGAACATCCATCTTTCTTCCAACTGGACATCAGCTGAAACTGGTGTATTTCCTTCTCCGATGTACGTAGATGTGTGTGTGCTTGGCCACAGCACTAAGTCCTTGTCCTGAGCCAGCATTAAATAAACTGCAGATTTTGATTTTCTTGTACTGAATAAGAACCTTGCAGCCCCATCCAATTGGCGTTAGACAAGGAATTTTTACGCAAGTGTTCAAGAGATGGGCAAGTATCCACCAGGCAAGGGGACAAGTTGAAAGGAAATTCAATCTAGGCAATCTGGGCTTTAACCCCAACAGGCCTGAATTTATTTACAATTCTGAAGAAAACAAAATGAACACAGGGAAAAAAATTCAGTGAAAAAAATACTGGAACAAAATAAAGTGCAATTTAATACTAAAGAAATAAAAAAAAACAACCAACAAATAAAAATGTATAGTAAATAATGTAGAATTTAGTAAGCTGTGCATTAACAAAAGTGAATAAAGATAGATAAATAAAACAGAATAACTTGATATAAAGAAATTAAAATAAACAAAAGCCAGAAGTGGCTTGATGCTAATTTGCAACACCAGGAATTAAAGAGTTAATGAAAGAGTTCAGTGGATGTCAGGCTTTTTTCTGTTTTGCGCCACACATAATTATATGCCTTTTCAAATGAAGTCATCTTCTTATAGTCTTGATACACTTCTGGATAATGGAAAATCACAGAGAAGGTAATAAGAAATCCACTTTATCTGCCTATACTCAAGGTTGATGAGTGGGTTTTTATATTTTTGCTCCTAATAAGGAAAGTCTTTCTAAGCTGTTATAGTCTTCAGGTAAGTGCTTGTTATTGAGTCTGTCCTTCCAAGGCCGAGATGTATAACTGCACTGATGCTGCAAACAAAAGCTCATTGCTGTTTGCACTGTTTCCTTTGCTTTTAGAGACCCCGTGGTGTGCACCTATTAAGGTGAAACATGGCGATGTGAGCTGTCGCACACCCAGAGGGGAACACCACAGGAACGTACTGGGGGCACGTTGTAAAATCCGCTGTAAACGGGGATATGAAGTCCAGAGCACGGAAGTGGTGTGTATGGCAAGCAAACACTGGTCTTCTAACTATGCTTGCCGAGGTGAGAACTAATACCCACCTGAACATCCTCATACTAATAGACTGTTTTTAAAATACAAACTACATTACAATTCAGCTGACACATTCTAATAAATATTTTTGCTGTCACACCACATGCTAATTTCCTCATGCAATGATGCATATGTTAGACTAGCATGTGCACACCAGTAACCCACTGCAATACATACTTCTTTGACTTGCCATCAGCATGTCTGGGTAGGGAAATGAAATGTCAAGTCTGACTAATAAAGATCTCCTCTGCCTCTTATCACTGTCAATACTACACAGTTTTTGTGTAGTAACTTGCCAGTCATAACACAGATGCATCTTAATACAGTGCTTTATTATTTATTAATTCTAATTGTTGCCATAAACCTTTACTCAGTTACACTTTTTTTTTACTTTGCTAACCCAAAAGTTACCTTTGCACATTATTTGATGAAATGCAATTTGAAGGTTTTTGTGTATTACCTTAATTCTTTTGAACCCACAGGCTACTTCTGTTGTAAATACTCTTTATGTAGTATGCCATAGAGGACCTAATTTAAACAATGTGTTGTTTTCTGTTTAAATGGTTACATTAAAAAAAAAAGCACATTTGGTAAAAAAAAACAAAAACAAAAACAGCCAGTATAGAGACAGATAAGACAAAACTGCTGTTACATTGGGAGATGTTTGTGTTGGTCCAGTTGTATGGAAGAAAAGTGACAGAGATAGTTGTATAAAGACTAAAAAGTAGGTTGAGAAAAGTTCAAATATTGCATGCTCTAAGGGTATGATTGCCAGGGAATTGATTTCAGAAAGGTTACGAATATTGCCAGATGCTGAAAGGTCAAGGAGAATGTGGTTTCAGATGCCATTCAACAAAGTCCTGATGGATCTTTATTCCAGCATAGAATAAGAATCAGCATTGATGATTAAAGAATATACACAATATACACTACTGAAATCATGATACCCTTTTAAACATATTAATCTGCTTATAATTGACGGTGCGTTAACTATCAACAAAAGCTACATATTTGTTAACTCTGAGTTCTGTCTTCTGACAGAGATCCGCTGTGCAAAACTAGACATGCCCATTAACGGAGGTTACAAGTGTTCAGATGGCTCCTACTTCAACTCTCGCTGTGAGTTCTTCTGCTCCCCTGGATTCACACTGAAGGGCCAGAAGACGGCAACCTGCCAACACAACAAAGTGTGGAGTGCTGCAGTCCCTACATGCATTGGTATTGAGTTCAAACATTTTCAGCTATTTTTGATTTTTCTCTTTTTATTTAATTTCTTTTTAATGTTGGTTTTTAATGCTTCCTGCACCCTACTGTTATGCTTTTAATGTTTTATGTAAAGCACTTTGAGTTGTCTTGTATAATAAATGTGCTAAACTTCCTTTGCCGTGCCTTGGAGATTACAGTACAGTACATACAAATAATTACTTTCTTAAGACCCAGTTCCAACATTAGCTATTTAACATCTAAGTCTGTGACTAAACCTGTTCTTTATAAGGTTTTGAGATTTATATTTGAAAGAAAAGAGGCCTGTAGAAATGTGCATACATAGTTCACAGAAACACAAACATGCAGACTGTGGTTTTCTTCTCTAACCAGAAAGGTTTATCATTTGTACTTTCATTCAGTGTTTGCGTTTAAAACCTTTGTGAATTAAAGGGACTGAATTTTAGCAATTGCATTAAATGTTAAGTTTCTAGTTTTTTTTTTATGTGGATAGACGATACCACAGCCAGGACATCCTTTCAAGTGCTGTTTGAAGGATGACATTGAGTGTGCTACATCTCTGTCTGAGAGGACACACTGATGACTCATCCTTGTTTCCTCTGGGAATTGATTCATCTTACTGTTTGTGTCGCTTTAAAAGACTGTTTTGTGTTGTTTCTAATACTTCCAGCATGTCAAAGGGGGTCATTTTGCGTAGTCGAACAGATATCCAGGCGTTTTTCAATAATTCCTCACAAACTGTTTTATTGTGTGACGTATGGAGCCATCAAATGGACACTTAAGTGTTCTTGCACAATAGTCACATGATTTAAACATATCTAACAGTTTTAACTGTGAGTGACTCTCACATCTCTTGGATGCACTGGTACACATCTTCAGTGATGTATTCTTGAGTCGTGATGTGTTTCACGTCTTGCAACATCATGCGCCCTCACCAGGTTCAGGACCTGTGCATTGCACCTTGCTCATCCATTCCAAACTTTTAATTCGGATGGATCTCTAGGCCAAGCTGGTTCTTGTACAGCGTACCAGTAGCAGTCCATGGATCAGCACTCTGAAACCAAAGCCACCTTGTGTCTCTCTCGGAGCAGCCCTGATGGCCCTCTTCTTAGCTTCTCCACTCATACTGCTTTTACTAAATGTGTGTCATAAAAAGGCTCTGCATCCAACGTTTATGTCGTCTATCTACCTCTTCCTCCACTACATCCTGGTTCTTGCCCTGTTTCCTCTCGCTGGCTTCCTCCATGCGCTCTTCACAGTGCACTGTGAGTTCCTGCACGATCAGGTGTTTTGAAGACTCAGAAGTAAAGATCATGTCTGGACGGAAGGATGTTGCTGTTTTCCACTTTTGTATGTAATAATGAGCAACTTTGTTAATTAAAATAAATATCTCAACATTATTAGAACAAACAGTACTTGATGGAGTAACAGAAAGCACAAAAGAGAAAATGTGCACTTTGTTACCTTTTCACAGAATTACCAATTTCCTCTTTTTTTAAATTTTTTTTCGATTTGTAGATATCGATCCCCCCAAAATCAAGTGCCCTAGTGTGAAGGATAAGTGGGCTGAACCAGGCAAGCTGACAGCAAGGTTGACCTGGGACACACCAGAGGGGGTCGACACAGCAGATGGAATCCTTACAGAGTCAGTCTCTGAATACTGTCTTAACCTTTTTTGCCATTCTGCTTCTTTTCTCTCAGTCTAAGTCCTGTTCAGAAGAGAGATTAGAGGGACAGATTTAACTGAGCATGTGCTTTGCAGCGTTACCCTGAAAGGAAAACCTTCAAAATCTGACTTCCCAGAAGGCCTGCATAAAATGTCCTACACCGTATTTGACCGGGCCGGGAACAAAGGATCTTGCCATTTCTCTGTCAGAGTAAGAGGTGAGTCTTAAAAGCACAGCAGGAGACTTCTTTTTTAATCTCATATCTGTATTGTGCTTTTTATCGTAATACAGTCTCAGTCGGTGCTTCAGTTATGTTAGTTCACTGATCAGCCTTAACATAAAAACCCTAGTCATGTGACTTTATTAACAATAATCATCTGCGTTCAGTTCAGTAGTTAATATTTTAGTTCAGATATTGATATGTGAAGATAATTCGTAGTTCTATGAACTGCCTTTTTAGGCCTGTGTGAGTTCAGTTTGATCATATTTAATGTGTAATAAAAACATACAATTCCAAAACTATTGTCAGATTTTCTTTCAGGTGTTCTAAACTCTCATTGACTTTACTGTACTTGAGTTTTATATTTTTCTCTTAAGTCTAGTCAGCACAGCTCATAGAAAATACAGAAAAACTGTGCCTGTAAAGAAACTGTGAGCCAGAGAAAATGGCTGTTTTGATCTCCAATGTCTGATGTGATGAGATAGCAGTGACAACCACCGTTGTTGCCTCCTGCGTCTCTTCATGTGATTTCTCCTGTGTCACTCTCTTTGCACAGTGCGCCGCTGCAGCCCGCTGACTCCCCCAGACAATGGTTACATGAAATGTGACAGTGATGGAGACAACTACGGTGCCACCTGCGAATTCACCTGCACCGGTGGCTATGAGCTGCAGGGCAGCGCTGCCAGAGTGTGTCAATATGGACTCACTTGGTCTGGTTCAGATACAAACTGTGCACGTATGTACTGCATGACGACACACACATGCAAATACAAACTGAGACAGACTTTATAGATCTCCATCAAAAACTGATTCAACAGATGTGTGTTTGTAAAGAACATTTTATGTATCTGCTGTGTTATACTGAAGTTATTCAATACTGCTAAAGTTTTTCTGTGCTTTTAGACTGATCCAGATTGGGTAAATAATATTTAAAATACTGCAGCAAGAATTTCACTCCGCCTGTATTGGGATTACTGAGCTCAATACGGAAACTATTATAAAGTAAACACTAAAAGAAGAATCAAAATTAAGCTAATTATTAAGAAAGGAAGAATAAGTAGAACAGGTACTTTAAAGTGAGTATTTTTACGTTAATCTCGCTTTTGAGGTCTAAGTCTTTTAATGATGTTTTTCAACATACCAAAATGTTTAGCTACTATTTAACCCATAAGAACTCAGTGTGACATATATGATACAGTTTCTGAGACATTTGGCATCTCTTTATGGTCCAAACTTTGGTCAAATTCCTGTGGAACACAATATGATACTTGTTTTCTGCCCTTTAATGGACATCAAAAAGCAGAAGACTACACTATAAAAATGTTGACATATTACATTGTAATAAATAGCAAATATCCCTAAAAAAATTTGGTACTTTTATATTTTACATTTTGTGAAAGGAGTATTTAAAGACCTCTTATTCAAAAATTGGACTTCACATTTTTTCATGGGCTGGGCCTTTATTGGTTAAGATGGGTTTGCATCATATATATCATTTCATTTATTCATTTTCATTCATACAAGTGAAAAGGCTGAATAAACATCTTCCAGTTGTGGTGAATCCATTATTTTTTGCCTGGGATCAGATAATCACCTTGAATGGGCAAACAGGGGAATAATTTAGTTGGGTCTTATTCATTTTTTTTAATACAAAAAGTGCCAAAATATGGAAGTTGACTGCTCTTTAATAAATCTTCTAGATATGTGGAAAATGTAGACCCCAATTTTCCAACTGGGATCGATAAAGTAAAAATGAAAAATCTTCTGCCTTCGAACCCAACTTGGAGGATGAACATGTGCAAACAGAAACTCGGCACATTTGCAGATGCACGCAACCACATGCATCAGTAAATTCTGTTTCTGTTCCTGGTTTCATGTGAAAAGCCAAGTGGAGGAGAAAATGGCATCCTCTGCTGTCCATCGATTAGAAAAAAAATCAATACTGGGCTCATGCTGTTTCATGTCAGTTCCTGAGAAACAGGAAGAAATGTGTTGCAGCTCTTCATCGTCAGTGTCATCAGGTTCTGTCCTCTTTGTCTGCTGACAGACATAAACAATCAAATCATGCTGCATGTTACGGCGACAACGTGTTGTCATAAATCTTCACTTCTTTTGAATATCTTTCATTTCTTAGCTTAATTGTACATTCAATGTCATCACAGCTATGAACATTAACGTGGGAGTGCGTACAGCTGCTGCACTGCTGGACCAGTTCTACGAGAAGCGACGGCTGCTCATTATCTCTGCACCAACTGCTGCCAATTACAATTACCGCTTCCAGATGACTAACCTACAGGTGAGGCACGATTTACAGAGACACAGCACTGGCTGAATATGGGTCGACTGAGCTGGGGGATCAGGAGGAGGGCAACACTGCAGCGATTTGTATCCTCTCGGTTTGTTTGGATCTGGTTCTTGTTTACGCTAAAATATCTAAGTGGGAAAAATGAAAAGAAGAGAAGGTGTCACAGCGACGATCAGAGAATGTCACTGCGGTGAACAAATGATTGTGACAACAGCTCTGATGAGGCTATTCTGGGGTGGATGTTTTTCACTGACTCGTCAGAAACCATTAAGTCAGAGCCGTCTTTAAATGCCTGACCTTTTAGAGTCAGTGTGTCATCAGCTGAGAGACTAACCAGTGTTAGTTGTTCCACAACCTGGGTGATCACTATCCAGCTGTTTGGTTGGCAGAAAGGGTTGCATTTGTCCACAGTATTCAATCATTTGTCAAACTATCTGATATGTTTAAGAAAATTAAAACCAGACTGTTACCACAATGTTTGTGGTGAATATGTGATTATGTTTGTGCTTATGTTTTATATAAACGGAACAAAAAATATTGAGACCTCCTTAATTACTCTCTTTTTTGCTTCAAAGGGTCTTTACAAACAGTTCTCCTTGTTTTCTAGTTCTTTCTAACACATTTTTTATACTACATAAGTTTTCCAAAAAATACATTTTCTTTTTACCAAACCATTTTCTCATTATTGTGATTTTAGTTTAACTTTGTGAGTTTAAGAATGTAATTTTAGTTTTAGTTTAAGCAACTTAAGAACCTATTAATTATTCAAGCATAAAACAACACTTAAAGGTGGAGTATGTAAGATTTTCAATATTTTCAAAATAAATTAACTAATAAAATAACTACAAACATAATTGGAAAGTTTTTTGAATATGTAGGTTCCAGTCTGTCCATATTTGATGCGCTATTAAATTACAAGTTTAATTAATGACAAATAACAAAAAGCACTTTTTTTTACTGGTAGGCAAAAATTTAAGAAGGGTCTTTGTCATTAATTAAACTTGTAATTTAATTACACATCAAATCAGAACATCAAATATGAACAGACTGGAACCTACATGTTTAAAAAAAAACATCTAATTATGATTGTAGTTATTTTTTTAATTAATTTGTTTTGAAAATATTGAAAATCTTACATACTCCACCTTTAAGGTATGAACCAGTGTTGCATCTACACATAAACAGCTTAGCAAGAAGTCCATTTGAAAATTGTATTTATGGCCTATTCTTACTCGAAGGCTGTTGGAAAGACATGTAATTTGACTACAGACACATCTAAAGACAAAAAAAGGCTTAAACTTGAATCTTTTCACGACGTGTTAAATATAGAGATAATCTAAGTGACCAAACTCATCCTGTGTAACAAAGCACTCTTGCAATGGATCCTAAAAATACTCCTAAGAGAAGAACACCAAATATAACTAAGCACAGTTTTCATTTAGGAATAAACTACAGAGCACACACACACACAGTCCAACAGGAAAAACTTTTGCTTCCACAAACTTAGTGTTTCTGCTATCAGCTGGATTCTGCTTCTTGAAACACAGAGAGTAGAGCTGCTTGGCTTCCTCTACAGATGCAGCTGTTGTACAGAGTGCATTCACTCAACTTATTGGACATAATATTGTATATAACATAAACTTGGCAATAGAATATCATTTAACTTATTCTTGTTTGGTTAAAAAACTGGCTGCAGGGCCGAAGTATCAGTCCGTCTTGTAAACTTGTCAAATGTAAATGTCTGTATGTCTAACTTTGGACGAACTGACTTGAACCTTGAATTTCCCCTCGGGGATAAATAAAGTATCTTTGATTGATTGATTGATTGATTTAATGTAATTATCAAATTGTGAGATGAGTTTTGTTTTTTTAGGTCATGATGGTGTTAAAGGTTTGCATGAACTCAGATGATGGAGCTGTGGTGTTACAACCACTGCTGTATATCATCATTTGTACTTACTTTTATGTAAATAGTTTTATTTATTTATTTTTTGGCATTCATCCATTATTGGACAACATTTCTACAACAACAGAGAAGTGAGTGTGAAACTAACTGTCATCATCTTAGATGCTGAAGGCTGATTACCTTTCAGAGAAAAATGTAAACTATTTGTTCGGAGATGTTATTGTCTAGCTCAGCTGTCTGAATTCTTTTCAAATCGTAAGCAAAACTTGCCTGAATGGATCCACTTTGAGGCTCTCTTTTATGTTTATTCTTTTACTATTATTATTATTGATTAAAGAGACAAAAGATTTGTTTTATGTGTTGTTTTAATATATGTAAAGCACTTTGAGCTGCTTCTTGTATGAAAGGTACTATACAAATAAACTTTGATGTGATTTGATAAACTGAGATTGAAGCTTTCTTATCAGGCAATTGCTGTTTTATTAACATAAAATATCTGATCTGGTTAAAAGTCTTGTCCTGTGTTTAATAATCTTAGATTTAGTAAAATATATTATACTGTTTATTCAAATATCATGTGTTAAAGCTTTACTGAATATTTCCTTGTTATATAGGAAAATGTCTACAGCTGAAAACAGTCAAAAGGATGAAGTGAAAAAGGAATACACTACATAGGTGGAGACAACCACAAAAGCTGCTTTCTGCAGCTCTGCTTAGTTTTATATCTTATGTAACATGAGTTTCACTCCTTTATGTTTCACCTGCACAGGAATTAGAAACAAAGCTGTAAAACTTACAGATCTCTGTCTCTATTTTTGTGCTCAGCCGGCTCAGTGTGGACTGGATCTGAGACATGTGACGGTTATTGAGCTGATTGGGACTTACCCAGGACAAATTGGCAGAATTCGACACAGGGTGCTCCCCACAGGGCTGGCCCTGCAGCTCAGGTACTAACTCAAACAAACACACATTTATGTTAGTGTAACTTCAGGACATGTGACTTTTCTTTCTCCTCATGCTTGCTAAGCTTATGTGTGTTTCTAAGGCTACTGCTCCAGATTCCTCAGAGGTCTTTCCAAATGGTGGTGGTAGACAAGCAGGGCATAGACAGGCAGCGCTACCCATTCCCCGTCACAGCGGCTGAATTATTCACCACCATTGACACCTTCCCTCTCCGCAAGGATGAGATGGTGTTACAGCAGGAGGCAGGCCAAACCTGTCAATCATAAACCCCCTCCCTGCCTTTTGGAACAAACTCATGGACTGTCAGCCATCTTTGATCTTTTTCCTTGCTTGAAAAACTGTTTCAAATCATATGTTTTCATCCACATGTCCCACACTTCTACATGAACTCATTCTGTCCTGTAACCGGTGTGTGAGCATGCACGCGTCATCATCAAAGATGTGGATGTCAGTTCTGGTGCTGATCTGAGGCTCATCTGGATTAAAACACACACAGTAGATTACAGTCACATTGATTCCTGTGTTATCCGAATGTTTTGCTATTTTGAATATTTTCAAACCAGAAATCTATTTTACTATTTTGTACAAAAAGTCTGGAAAACGTTTAGCCCTTTAAATATTTATGTTTCACTTCTTTAATAATAATGTACCCTGTGTTTATGCACAGTGCTTCTGTGCGTTTATGAGTGGATTTACAAAACATTGATTAAATATTTGAAATGGCGACATTGTGCATGTTTATTGTTCTGATCATTTATTGCACTTCTAATAAAATGAAAATGTCCCAACATTTTTAATGGTGTGGGGAAAAAAAATTAGGAAAAAGATTAAATATTGCTGAACAAGTGTTGGATATATTTCCATAATACATCTTTATATTATGTCTGCAGGTTGTCAACCTCTGCCACAAGATACACTCTGGAGGAGCCTAGGCCAACTAACGTAGCAGAGATCATTCTTTTATGAGTTAAAAAGAATAAATAAATATAAATTACTTCATGTAGGAGAAAGTTTCTACTTTTAAGTACTTTTTAAGCTTTTACAGCTTTTAAAATGAGCAGGCATTGCTGATTTGCTTTTTCTAAACAAATCTTGCACAAACATCACACAACAGATTTACAGTCAATTACCTGCAAAGCTACTTATTTGTTAAATCTTTGCATGTTGAGTTCCTCCACTAAGGAGTTACATATGAAGACCATGCAGCTCAAAACACATACATGCATTTAAGTTTAAATCTAAGCATGACTGTGCAATCTTAAACAAGATTGTATTGCAAGTCCAACAGAAAGAAGATTTTTTTTGGAAATGTTTGCATTGTTTATTAGCAAAAACAATTTAGATTTTTTTTTTTATTGCATTGTTAATGGCCAATAAAATTTTGACCCAGATAACACAAGAGTGGCCTTTTTGATTTGTTTATTCAGTGGAGACATATGATTGAAAAATTGAGGCAACAGGAAGGAGAAAAAGAGAGACCAAGTTGTTTTCATTAGGTTTGTGTAAAGCTTATTTGACAATACCTTGTAAACAAAATACAGCATACACAATGACAGCACTTACTAAACAGATATTGTTTTTCAATAACAACAATTACAAAAAAAAACATCATGCAGTCTATGGAAAGATGTGTTTATTTAAAAATATTTTCATAACCCACATAAGAAGAAAAAAATGCTTCAACAGTAAAATCGATGCTTGGAAACTACACACAACAGAGATAGTACATGCTGTACAATAAGAATTTAATCAGTAATAAGGTATTGCATGGGCTTCTCAAGTATGCTGAACAGTGAATGTATGTATGAACATATTTGCTGAAGACAATTGGACAAAGATTGCATCCCACATGAAAAAATAGTTCTACGGAGTTAAACTTGGAAAATCGTTTTTGTGAGCTGTGAATCATCACAGGATGAAGGCTTGCAGAGCCCTGGGCGACAGGTACAAGTTCACAGTCTGACTGTCACTGGTTCATTATTAGCCCCATCACCACCTCCAAAATGATGGTGGCTCGCCTTGGTGCTGACTCACTCTTACGCATAGTCCCCATGTCAGGGTTCCTGAGAACACACTGCAAATCGCACGCTCCCTTCAAGGTGTGAAGTGATGTCATTATCAGTGCTTTATGTAACTTTTTGTTCTTCTACCTCTTTTTTCTTTAATACCATGCAGTTTATATCAACACACTGATACAGTGTTACGTAAATTTACATCAAAGCTAGTCTAAGTTTTCTAATCTGACAAGACTTTGTGCAACACATTTATTTATTTTGCCAACCAGGGATGGAAAGCAGCTAAATTCCATGTACTTGCTGCGTATAGACCTCAAGACTTATGCCTTATCAAATGAGCACTAATTCAATCAACAAAAAATATAAACCAGTGATAAGTGATATAATATGTTCAATGTTCAATATGTGTTAATGCCAGGTTCAGACTATGGAAAAATAGCCTCAGGAGGAAGAAACAGGGTGCTGCAATAAGCAAGTCTTGTAGTTTTATATCCTCAGAACTGATTTGACTTGTCAATATGTGTCAAAATATACGTCACTGAACAAAACTTTTATTTCAGCTAAATTTTACCATTAATTATTCTATCACCAGTTGTGTCCAGAAAGATGTTTAAAATAGCTACATTGCTGTTGTAATCCACACTGCTTTCTTTGGTCATTTTTAAGCTGTAGCTTAATGAATGTAGCAAAGGTGTATTAAGTTAAACAGCAAGTATCACACATGTGGCTCAAAACCCCATTGTTGTAGTTGTCACATTTATTTGTACCTTTGATTAGTAGTTTATTCAATTGACCATGACTGTTGATCATGTGGTGATGGAGGAGCTAAAATTTCATGTAACATGCTAAATGTATATTTTTATTTATGATCTTCTAATTGTACAACAATCGTTAACATAAAAACAAACAAACAAAAAAAACTAGATAGTAAATATACTTTGTCATAATTTGTCCAAACTTTGAGAGTTTTAACACTTAAATCATCCAACTTTAGTCACTGTGGTATTCGAGATAAATCTTTAGTCATTGGAATGCTTCCTTCATGTTAACGCTAGCATGCTAATGCAGCAAAACTTAGCAGCAGTTGTGTTACCATGCTAACACATGCTAACATTAGTGCAAAAACAAGAAGTATGGTTTAAGAGAGTTGGTTTACAAGTATTCTGCTGCATAATTTTAAAATAAATATCCCAAAGATACTTTATAGATAAATTTGAACCAAAAATAAGGTTAACGAATACCTAGCATTTTGGGCTTTCTGTATCTCATGAGTATAAATCTAATGTTATTGTACTTATTACAAATAGAGTAAAGTAAGCAATTTGGGGCTGTATACTATTGGTTGGATAAAGTAGCACATTTTCATTTCAAAATTTTTTGATAGTGAAATTAAGATAGTTTGTTACAGCCCCAGGTTTTACAACACATTTATCTTAAAATCCAATTCTCTTCCTATCATGTGCAATCTTTTGTTCCATGTTATAATCGAATTTTTGAAAGGCAAGGCTTATGCTTTAATCCATTAATCCATTTCTTTTATCTCCAACAAACTCTATGAAGACAAAATTATTTGGTAAGGCCTAAAGAAAAAATGTTGATTTAGGATGCCAAATAGCACACATCCTACCATTGTGCATCTTATAAGTCAAACAAGCAAACCCCTTGAACTGCAGAGTAGTGCATGATCTAGTCACTTTCCATCACTGTAAACTAATCTTAATAAAATACTACTGTGCTTTATACCACCGTGCTGCTTGGTTACTTATAAAGGGAAAGTTTATATCCCATTAATCATTTTCTTGTCTAATGTTCTCCATCTCTAACTAGGCTACATGCAACAATGGCTCACGTACAAGACAAGAATGTACACATCAGGAGTCACCATGTGCTTATTTATAGGTTACAGGAAGTTACATACAATGATGATTTTTAATGAACAGCAATAAACAGCAGCAGTGCTTGGTCAGGACTAGACACTTTGGAGGGTAGATGGGCACAAGTGGATGAGTGAGTAAGGCATGACTGGCTGTTCTGGGTAAGAGAAGGGATCTGAACAAGCAAGATAGGTACAGAGAAGGATGGTCTGTGGTCCTTTATGAGCACTTACGTTAGAGTTTAGTCTTTTTTTTTTTTTTTTTTACTGTTCAATAGCTCTAGCTCTGTCCTTATACCTTCAGACCACTTCTCTGTTTTCTTTCTTTGTCTATTATTCTATTTTACCTTCTCTGTGCTTTGATTGGATTCACATGTTACACTTACGCATGCTGGACCGCAGCATTAGTGTACACTCTTGAGGAACTTCTGGGTTTTCGATCATTCGCTGCCAAACCCGTTGTTCTTCCCCATATGAGTCCATCCAATCAACCTCGTTCCCATAGCTTTTGCCTTAAGGGGAGAAAGAACAAGAATAAATTTGATAGAATGACCAGTGAGACCTGAGGGTAATAATACTCCCTCAGTACTCTGAGAATAATACAATTGAAATCATCATTAAATCATTATTGATGATTTAATGTAATTAGGGTCATCATTAAATCATCATTGTTAATTTTTGCAATGATTAAATTATGCCAGTCTATAGGGTTAGATATACAGAAACCTCCTCAAAATCTGCAAAGCTCTTTATTTTTTATGAGCTGAATAACATTTCTATGATCTCCCAACATTACTCTGATCTCCAGAACAAGAAAAATGTGAGAAAATGTTTATTTTTACATACTGAACAGGCTTTTTTCTTTTCTTACTAGATTATCATACCTGTGCCAGCTCCTAGCCTGACTCCTCCTAGGAAGACATTGCTGGCCAAAGCTTCTTTGTCCCACACAGTGAGCTCCAAGCAGATGTTGTTAAGGTCTCCAGGCTGCAGGCCACAGTATGTGAAGGTGTGATTCCACTGTGGGTTCACGGTGCGACGCTCTACTGCTGTCTTGTGCTTGGTTGACTTGTTACTGTCAGGGAGGAGATACCTGTGGAAAGAATACATTTTTACTTGACTCTGCTCCAGCTTTGTTTTCCATAAGTATATCTTGGCTTGGTATTTTGGACTAATCACTAGAATGATACAGGATGCAGGGACCACAGTGTCTGTGTAAATGTAAACAAACTGAGTCCAGATTTCTTGTTGTAAAGTTAATTAATTGGTTGCAAATGTTCTTATAAAAAACATAAAGTCAAACATAATAATGAAATATTTTGGTATGTTTGAAGTGGGATTGCGTGTAATATGTTGTTAAGTCATCAGTGTCTTACCAACAGTGGATAGTAGAGGACTTACTCCCAGTTTATAGAATACATGATGCCTAGTGCTTGCGCTAAAGCCAAAAGCTACCAAAGTTGCTTTAGCTTTTTTGTTATATATTTAATATTACACTTCTTCAGCTGCAGAGCATCTGTGCAGCAACGGGATCTGCAGTACGTTCTAACATGGTCTAGATTGCAACACCTTGTAGCCAAATCATGTTGGTGCATACAATACAAAAAAACAAGCTTTCTTTGAAGCTTTCTCTTCAACATTTATAACATTTTGAGCCATTTAATACAGCAAAAAGTCCTCTCAGCCACTATTTAACAGCTTTGCAATAAAAATGATGGATTAGATTTATTTATTTCTTTGTAAGGGACCTAAACTGTTTCACAAAGAATCCATCATTTACACATTGGTGTTAGTAAGCTACTTTTTATCTGTAGCCACAACAACTTTGGGGAAAACTGATGGAAATATGGCTGCCAAAGTCTACGGCAATGGACTCTCAAACATTGTCAACACTGTGACTGGGAGCGGTAATGGTTACCCTCACCCTTTAACAAAAGGATCAGAAGTGCCTCCAGATTTGACAGCAGTTAGATTTCTGGCTCCTTTGACCAGAAGCTCCACCATGCCCCCTTTAGGTGGAGTGAAGCTACTCGTCTTCTTGCCTTTCAGGAAACTCTTCTTCACTGCAGGAGGGGTTTAACAAGAGATAAACTGACATTGGCAAATTATTTGGAAATGTAGCACTTTAGAAGAAATAACATCAATCTCAACAATAAAAATTGACATCGCTGATGACAATAACTATTCGAACAGCCTTAAACAATATTACAAAATTCGAACTTGTAAAGCTTTAAAGTCACTCTGAGAGATGAAAAGGGGGTGTAGTATCTATCCTATGGTCTAGTTATTAGCACAGAAAAAAAGATGTTAAATAAACCTGAAGCTGTGATAATACGCAACACCTTTATAAAGGAAGATGCCCTCTAGATGCCAGTAACCTTTTCATTTTGCTCACAGCGGTGAGTGTGATGGTAATCTGTGTTAATGAATCAAAAGACTGTGGTAGAAGGCATCAAAGGATGTAAGTGTCATGCCAGCAGTGTAAAAAATATCCCAATAGCTGTCTTTAGTTGACTAGTTACAAGTGGTGGACTAAAAAATAGTTTCACATAAAAAAAAAAAATTAAAAAAAAATCGGGATTTTTCTTTGTTTTAGAATTTTTAAATCAATTTTTGTCAAAATTGATTTTTTTCAGTTTTATATGTTTTTTATGATAGATGCCATATGAAGGAGAAGGTACCACATTTCTCCAGCAGTAACATGACATTATATTTGTTTTGTAAAACACTTAAACAAAAGGGAGAGAACTGCTGACAACCTGCAAAAATGCACAGAGATAATTTATCCACAAAAAAAAAAAAAAAAAAAATTATTAAAATTGAAATGGGAGAAAAGCATATCAACCCAACACTTCTAGTTACACAAATTAAACTGCTTAAAGGTGAAGGTTTAGTACCTTTACTAATTAATTTGTTACACAATAAAGGCAAGAGTTCAAAGCAGTTGATGCTTTTCAAGCATTTTTAAAGATATATGTTATGTTTTTAAATTAAATGTGTTTTTTAAACATGTGAGTAGCTGCAGATAAAATGGTCTAAATGCAATATGATAACTAATGTTTATAATTACTCTCTCTCTGATTCTCTTCTCTCTCTCTCTCTCTCTCTCTTTTCTTTTGTGTCTTCTCTAACCATAGAAAATACATACATCTGTATGAAATCCTGCAGAAGTTTGAACACAAGAAGAAGGCCAGTGCATGAAAGCAAGGACCAGAAACACTTTAATTATTTTTATGTGCTCTGGAATAATTAAGATTTAAATCAGGACAAGTCTAATTTTGTTTACATAAAAACAATTTTTTAGGTCAGATGGGGGTGGGGAGAGCTGAAACTGAGGTAAAACTAGGTTGGGAAAGCTGTACTTATTCATGTTAACAATCAGTGACTTGCTGGTGGGTCACTCATTACAAACTAATGCTGAATATTAACATATGCATACTGTGACACCGACACAGCAGAATATCATGATTTCAATAATTTTACATCTTTATCTGATAACCATAACAGTGGTACCTTGAACTTGGTCCAGAGGGAGCATGAGGTTCTTCTCTGCAGGAATGTACTTCAACACAACAGTCAGTTCTCCCTTATAATGCATTGTGGAGTCTATACTGCTCTCCACCTACACACCACAAGAAATATTCAAACTCCTGTGCAAGATGGCAAAAGATGACAAGACAAACACATTCTGGCTCTTACCTTGGCCTGCAGTGTGTACCACTCCTCTAGCTGAGAATCAAATTCCCACGAATCAAAGGTCAGCTCCACCTCTCCCAGGAAGCTGTTATATCCAAAGCGGTCATGATGCCACACAGACACCTGCAAGGTCCTCGTTTCCAGCTGCGAGTGGCTGATCACATACTGAAATTAAAAAAAAAGAAAACATCACTTTTATGTTGGTTAATGATGAGAATTTTGAATTCAGACTTTTTTCTTTGCTTATTGAGTTTTTCCTCCACAAACCCTCAGGTTTTCATTAAAAACAGGGTTAATGGTGTTGGGCTTGATGCTGGTCTTCCTCTTGCTCTGTCGTGATGTGTCTGGAAGCAGGTAAGTCTTCACATACCTGAAATAATAAGGAACAAAAAGCCTGATTGTTACATGTTTTCTTTTTTAAACTAATAATGAAAGTGTTTCAGTTTTCCATAAGAAATAAATTTTTCCTATTTCCATCCACATACAAAAAACCGAGTCATGTGAAAAAAGTTCGTATTTTTCAACTCTAAGGTTTTTTTTTATTTTTTAAATTTTTTTATATATGTAGACATTATAATAAAAAACAATCATTGCTTATGTGCAATATGTGTTTTAAAAATTTGGTAAATACAAACTCAAATCACAACAGATGAGACAAAAAAAAAATTTAACAAAAATAATGGTAAACTATTCAAATTGAAAGATGCTTTTTTGTGTCACAGGAATGTTTCTCTCTTTAGCTGCAAATATCTGATGATCTATAGACACACTTACGCATCTGTGCGTTGCCTCCGCTCGTCTCCTGTTGCCAGGTTGTGGCATTCTTTCACCAGGACATTCAGAGCACCTGTTTTATAGCTGTAGCTGATGTTCAGGAGGATTTCACCGCTCACCCTGGCGTTGCCATAGTCACCGGTCTCACTGTACATGCTCATCATGCTGTTAATACTACTCTGTGAGTCCAAGACAAGAGATAAGGACAAAGACATGAGAAGGGGTGAGTGTTGAATTTAGTAGAAACATGTGTGAAGTCAGTTGAGGTGCACAGCAAATATCTCAAACTTTGAGGAAAAAAAAAACAATCTAAATATTTTAATCTAATTTTTGTTGTTCACAAATACACCATTATCTCTTAGCCTAATTAATCTAGATTAAGCTAAATTGTTTTTATAGGTTTGCTTTAGTTCATGAGATGTCAGATACAAAATATCTGTTACAAAGTATTTAGATATATAATTTAATTTGAGTAAGAACCCAGAAGGACTTAAGACAGAAAGAGAGAACAAAACCTTTAAACTAAAAGCCAGACATAACTACAAAATGGTCTGATTTATCAAAATAATATTGATCTGACAGTGAATTATACAGAAGTAGCATGAAATTTAAGTGAGGGATCAAAGCAAGAAAACTCAAAGCAGCTGAGTTCAGAAAATATGAGTTAATGTTGAACTGTCTGTATCTCCATTACAACTGCAGCAGGTATCATGTCTGTACTGCTGTTACATTAAAGGGGATAAAATCTGACTTTATCTGGGCCAAACTGTGGCATTCTGTGTTATTTTCTTTCCTTTTTTTTTTCTGTAGGAAGCCATTGTGTTTAATGGGAAGGGTTTTGAACTCAGCTAAAAAAAAAGAAAAAAAACTGGACATGCAAATATATTCAAAACTGGCGGGTGTACCCATAAAACACTTAATACATTATTAATTGCTGCTTGTAATATTTATGCTTAGCTGCTTTCCTGCTGTATCTTCAATGTATAGCAGTCAAAAAAAACAAAAAAAACAAGACACACACACACACACACACACACACACACACACACACACACACACACACACACACACACGTACATGCGCAAATTTCAGAGAAGAGACTTACAGTCTCAGCATCCGAGTCAGGGACATTGAGGTACCCCCACCTTCTCTCTGAACCAGGAGTAGAGGACTAAATTTGCAGTAAAGAAACAAAGTGATCAGCAGAAGAGGAAAGAGGGAAAAGAAAAGAGAAGGAACTGAACTCATTGATGTTTTAGTAATAGAGGCAGAACCTAAACACAGACCCAAGCTCTAGCACCAGGAAACCCCATTACACACGGTTACCATGGTGATTATCAGATGAAACCACATAAGATTACAACTCCTCTGGAATCATCAACGATACAGAGCAGATGCACAGGACACACACACAGAAAGAAAAGGCATGTAGTTGGATGTTGTTGTGTTTGCTGACATCGTTTTTTGTGTCTCACTACCATAACTAAATAATAATTTCACTAAAACTTGACAGATGACAGCTTTTATTTAAAGACTGCATCTTGTAGCTTACTTATGCAATGATCAGTGAAATTGCTCCATGCATTTAATCATATAACACCAGGGAGACTATATTAGCTCTCTGCAAAATGTCGCTCATCACTGCCTCTATTCACGATGCAAACAGAAGCTTAATAACGGCTGCCGTGCCAGGAAGATAAATATCAGGCAGGCAAGATATTTCTTGTCTGTTTACCTTTGCGACTCTCAAATTACACACGCACACAGACTGACAAGCAGGATAATTGAGTTCTACAGTTAAGATAGCCATTTAGGACAATAACCGGGTTTATGCCCATAATTGCATTATAGAATGCTGCAGGGTACTTTTATAGGGGAAAATTAACATGTGTGACCAAGTCAAGAGTAAACATGGGAAATGAAGACCAAGAAAAAAATGGGGTGCTAATTTAGTACATGTGCTACTGAAATTACAATATTAAATTTCCATTTGATATCAGTGTTGTGAGAACATCCAGCCCTCGTGCCTGCAACCAAATACAACAGATTTCCATTCAGTGTGTCTATAACAGTATCACATGACTACATTCATATAAGTACACTCTTCTTCAATTCTGAGGTTTTAGCACAATCAAAACATTTGCCAGTGTTTTTAAGTAATGAATGTCCAAGCAGCTCATCCCAAAGTCAAACTGTGCAATGCCCAGAAAAAAATGCAAAAAATCTAAATGCTATACCTCAGACTGTTCAGGCCTCAATTGACATGTTAAATGTCAAAGTTAATAAGAGCACATTTAGAAAAAAAACTGAATAAGTGTGGCTTGGAAAGGTTACCAGAAGAAACCTTCCCATCTCTACAAAAACATGACTGTACAGTTTAGGTTCGCAAAGTTGCATCTATACGAACCAGACATTTTCTGGAACCACATCTTTTTCAAAGACAAGGCCCAGGTACTGTGCATATCAGCACAAATACCTCATAAGAACTCTCAAGCGTAGGAGTGGGTGATGATTAAGACCAGTTTTGTAGCAATAATATCTGGACATTTTGCAGTCATTAAGTCAACCCTAAATTCCTCACGTATAGCAACATATTCAAGAGTAATTATGAGGTCATCTGCTCATTTGGCAGAAACTAGATTATGAAACAGGACAATGAGTCTATGACAGAATGGCTGGAAAAGAAAAGAATCAAAATGTTGGAATTGCCCAATGAAAATATTGTGACCTTAATGGAGCTGTGAATAAACAAATTATCTTTATCCCGAACCATGTGCACATTGCTGATGTATTCTGGCAACATTTTTCAATGTAAATAATGACAGTGAAGTTGAGCTAAGGATTTCTGCGTTTTTAAACAGTTAAAGAAACAGCATCTGCTTTCCGAATCGGTTTAACTAGTATGAAGAAACATTTATCACCATTTTATCTGTTTTGTGGAGACAAACCTGGGACAAAGAAACCCCTAAAAATCAGGACAGTAAAATATCTCTGCCATGCACATTGTGAAACAGGAAACTTTCCCATTATCCCACAACGACTTCTTCTCGGTAGTTTATGCAGTGTGTGGCAGCTGTTCGTGACAAAGCTGACTATGTTTACACAGTCAGCACTGTAATATGTGCATCTTACTCTCAGTGCATAGCCTTGTTTAAACTGTAAGTCAACATGAGGGTAAGACTTCACTGTAAATGCGTGTTTGTGCATGTGCTAGCTTTATCATGGGTGCTACCGTTGACAAGGCGCTGCTGAGGGGTCTGCCGGCACTTGTGCTGTGGGCCGACATCAGGGCGTCAATGTCTTCTTCTGCATCCTCATCTGAAAACTCCTGTGGATGACAGCACTCTGGTTAAATAAAAAATAAAGAGGACACCTGGAAAGCTTTGACAAAGCCTCACATTACTCTGCACCCTTTTGTCTGCAGAAGCTGAGTGGATGGATGCAGTTTGCTTGCTTGAATTTAGTGAAACAAGTCTAGAGTGTGGTAATTCTATTTTCACCTTCAAAAATCACGCCATTATTCTATATATGGTAAACTTGAGAGTATGACTGGATGAGTAGGCAAATAAAAAAATAAACAGCACATTGTATAATTTCTGGAAAATGCTTTAAATATAAATGAGAGTTTAACAGAGACAAAGACAAAGCAGCTCTAAACTGACCATCACAGCCTCCACCTTTTTTTCACACTACATCTGTTTAGATGCTTGTCATGCTCTTTGAAGTAAGCTCTGATGTGAAATTAGCATTCAGGTCCACAGCGAACGCATCACATGTAGTTCAGCGACTCACAGATCTACAGCTTGATGTGGAAACACAGGTGAGGATTTAAAACAAGACAAGACTGGAAATTCACAATTGGAGCAAACAGTTGTTGCTGCAATCATGGTGATAATAATTCTAGAAATGTGATCAGTGTGCAGTTGTGAGGAGATGGAGTGACATTGCTTACTGCTTCATTGAGCCCAGGGACAGAGCGACTTCGGATACTGAGGGCATCGTCACTGAGTTCAGAGCCCGGAGCTGACAGGTCCATCTCTGAGCGGCTGTGATCTTGTGCAGGAAGAGAGGAACAGGAGTGCAGAGGAATAAAGGAAAAGACAGTGGCTTCAGCTATGCAGTTTGATACGTTAATCACCATGAAATAGAAGGAGACATCGAGAATTGTTGGGGCATATCAAAAAGTGTGTTTATCAGAAACTTCCTGAACTTTTTTGTGGCAGCTGATAATCTTTCTCCTCTTCATCTCCCGCAGAAGAATTGAATCCTCCTGACAATGCAGGAGATTACTTCAATTTCTGTATGGTTTATATTCAAAGCACGTTAATTCCAAGTTACTTACCTGAGGACTCCTTTAAGAAATGTTCAAAAACCCATATATTTGAAAAAAAAAAAAAAAAAGCTTTCTAAATCCTCACAAAAAACGTATCAAACCTTTAAGTCTTTGCCTTTGAAAGACCGCAAACATGAAACAAAGAGAATTTAAGGATTAAATGTTTAAACATTCAGAATCTATTAAAAACGAAGACCGTGTTTGATGTAACAGATCACGCTTTAAAGGTAAAACTCCCCTAACACCTTTCACAAATCAATTGTTTCTGCCCTAGGTGGACAAAAGTTGCAAGAGAAGACTTGAAACCACAAGATGTTGCAAACTATAACTGCAACAAGTTAACACAAAACAAAAATCATAACCTACTTCTTTATGTAAGTAATAGAGCCTTTCTTTAACAAGAAAGTTTCTGACATGGAGACAAATTCTCAACATGCCGGGAAACATTTCAACAGAACAAGTGTTATTTACTCAGTGTATGCAAATCTGGAAGTTTGCTTTATGGCTGGCGGTACAAACAGTCCTGTTTCAATACAGAACAGAGAAACTTGGATTTTGATGTCAAGGTACTTCTTTTGCGAGCTACACTGTCACATTTTCCTGTAGTGTTGCATTTTCATTCTTGTGTTAATTTAACCCCTTTGAACTTAACAGACCTGCATTATTTGAATAAGGGTTTTCTTCATCTACTAGATCTTGACTCGGACATCCATCATTTCGTCCATCCAATTACTTAACTACTTCGTGCATTTCAGGGTTTGGGGGAAGCTGGAGCCTATCCCAGCAATCATTGGGCAAGAGGCGGGGTACACCGTGTACAAATCACCGATTCATCACAGGGCCAACAGTCCATCTTGACTCTGACAGTACAGCTAAATTAAAATTTCTTTGTTGTATCGGGGATGGTGACTCCAGTCAGTCGCTTGAAGGGCCGGACTGATGTTTTGTGTGACCACAAGATATGAGGAATGAGACTAATTATCAAATTCTAAAATTTAATCAAAATAAGACCTTTCAAGTCCTAATGAGCCAATTAAGTTTTAATGAGTTAATGACATTCCCAGTTCAATTCTGCAATAACAGTTTAATCTCTTTTTCCATTTTTGCCGCACATTGCATAAAAAAAGCTGTTTTTTAATGCCTGTGTTAAAGCCTCAGTTCTCCATCCAACTCTTAGAGAAGAAACAGTTTTTGCTGTTTCTTTTGCTTCTGATTTTGTGCTCAAGGGTTAAAAAAACCCTTATGAATCCTTGGGTTAAGATTAAACAAGTGAGTTATTAATTATTTAGCACAAAAAGATGTATTTTTTAAATTTGTAGAGAGCTGCAGCTGTTCTCTTCCAGTGTTTAAGCTTCCCTAATCGCCTCCAGGCTCAAACTCCAAACCTAAAATGCTGAAACAAGATTGATTTTCGCTCAAGTGATGACATATATTACAGACATACAAAGTGAGGAGTGTTCAGTTTTAAGATACTAAATAATTGAGCTTTACACATAAAAACAAACAAAAAAAAAATCAAGTTGTGAACTTTAATTGATTAAAAGTGTTTAAAAAAGCTTCCAGCTGTTAAAAAAAGGGAAAAAAAATAGAAAAAAAAGCCTGATTTTGTCAAAGCTGCTGGAAATAGTTTTACTTTTCTTTGGAAAGGTTTAAAACAGAGTGAAGACCTGAGGACTCCTGCTGGGTCAGACTGTCTTTACTGATAATGAAGTCTAAAATGAAATGGAAATAATGTCACTTTAAACTTTAAAATCTAACTATAAGCACAAAACTGAAGAATACATTTATACACTTGTGACATGTGGGCACAACTAGAGATAAGTTGTGTCTGATGTCAGTCAGTATCTTTGTGCAAACTAATGACAGTAATAAAAGTCATTTAAAAATCTCGACATGACATTTGGGTGCACCGATAACAAGCCTGACATTAAGAGAAGAGGCAGAGAAGCTTCTATTTAGAAAAATAAGACCAACAGAGAGACATAAAGGGGCTCAAGTTAATAGTGTAATGTGTGCAGATGTGATGTCGACTCCCAACAAAAGAATTAATCTAATCTTTTGTGCATCAACCCACAGAGCTGAAGTTAGACTAACATCCCCTCGGTGTGATCTGCTGCTTCCTGCCATCCTGAAGGTGTGAATCAGTTATCAAAATGTTTGCATGTGAGGTGAAGAGCTGTGAGATGTCAGTGGGAATTGTGTTGCTTTGATGGGAAGGGAAAAAAATAAACAAAGGAACCGAGGGAAATCCTGTCCAGTTGTAGTTGTCATGCCGTTACCTGATGAGACCGACGCCCGAGACACAGAGATGGTTGGGGTGTCAGAGTTCGTCCGATGATGGCCATCTGCCTTCTTCTCAGAGGCACTGTCACTTGCAACGCTTTCTGCTCCGTCAGGCTGTGTGTTCAAACACAAACACACACACCCAAGCCATGTAAGGAACCTTAATACGGATTGTTTGTGTGCTGCTGTGTGTACTGGTGTGTATCATCGCTGACCCTGACCCTCCGGTTGTCGCTGGGAGTTGATGATTTGTCCAGAGTTAGGGATCGTAGGTTGTTGGGTACAGTGGGAATCCCTGAAGACTCCACAGCCACTGCACCTCCCCTTAATCCCAGAGAAAAACCAGTTGAACATCGGTGAATCTTCACTTGTTTAAGACTGAGACAGCTCATAAACATACATTTAGTGTGAAAATTATATCCCTGAACCTGATCCAGCTTGGCTGCATGAAAAAGATTTAAATAAAAAAATACTTTTTTATCCCACATGAAATCTTATTTGATGCTTAAACGTAGCATGTAAAAACAATGCCTGATGTACATAGTTTGGCTGTTCTGGTTGGTACCAGTACTGAGAATGTGGAGAGAAATCATAAAGAACACAACCTGAAAGAAATAATTTTAATAGTACATAAATGAAGCATCGCCTCCCTAATTTTTATATTGATAACAAAATAAAGAAATTCTAAGGACAGAAAATCCAATTAAAGGTGTAATGTGTGTGTGTGTGTGTGTGTGTGGATCTGTGTGTGTAATGTTGACTGCGTGACAAAAACCTGTTTGAATGTGGGCTTGGAGCAGAACGAACGCTTCTAACGCTTTGAGTTTCTCCACCTGAAGCAGACTTGATGCTGATGCTGTCAACTCCATTCTGTGGCTTCAGGGTAGGCCGGCTGCTTTTTTTATCCATTTTCATCCGTCTACACACACACACACACACACACACACACATGACAGGCAGCTTGTTTTCAACTGTGCAAGAATATGATGTTATGAGTACACAATAATGTATATTAATTTATCTTTATCAAGATAAATTTTATTTATCTCTATTTTTTATTCAGTTCTTTTAATTTCTTTTTTATTTTATCAAGTTCATCCAAGTCACCCAGGGATCCCAGAGAGTTGCAACCTGTATTATTAAGTCTTAATTATTTTCAACCAAATATATTGTGTTTGGCCCTGCGATGGACTGGTGAGCTGTCCAGGGTGTACCCTGCCTTTCGTCCACAGACCGCTGGGATAGGCTCCAGCTTCCCCGCAACCCTTCATTGGATTAAGCGGTTAGAAAAATGAATGAATAAATAATGTGTTTGGTAGCTGCAGAGAAAGAACTGGAAAAAGTAAAAAATGGTTTGACATAAACAAATGAATCCCTTAATTCAAATACACAAAAGTTTTTTGTCAGCTTTGGGAATCAAACTGTGAATTCAAACCAAAAGCTTTTTCTGAGTGGAAGATAAATGAAAAGAATACCATAAACTATACTCTATACATTCAGTAACACATTGAGTGTTAATAAATGCCAAAATGGGCTACAAACCTCATATCAAACACATTAAAACTAAAATGAAGCAAAATATCAGGATTCAACAAACCCACAGTTTATTCAATTAGCGATGCTAAAAAAATAAAGGGATTGTAAAACTCTATGGAATTTACTTTTTTTTTTTTTTTAAATAAAAAGCTTTTTTTTAGTCCACTTCTATGGGTAGGTTGGGTGTCTGTTTATCCCAGAGACCTGGGGGCTTCAGGGTCCTGCACAGGATCTTAGCTGTACCTTGGACTGCGTCTGGATGGAAATGTCTGTAGTTTGTCAGATAACACTTCTGCAGTAGACATCACCTCCAGTGCTCCGATGGCCACGGGGTCTACTGTTACCTTCCCCTTCCAGGCTTTCAACAGCTCGTCCTTAAGTCCGTGGATTTCCCCAGTTTCTTCTATCGCTTTCTTCTGATATTGCCATCGATGAGGATGGCAGCATTGACTTTAATGGTTTTCCTCTGCAGCTTATTCAATGAGCAGTATGTTGGTCATTACCAATGACCAACAAAATGGTGATTACCATTTTGTTGGTTTGTATCTTGAAGTCTCACAGGATCCTAACTGTCTCCTTTTCCACCTTGGGAGGCGTTTCCCATTGCAACCTAGGGCTCTCCAGTTCATATGTTTATTGCATTGGATGTTGTTTTTTTTCCTGCCAGTATCTCTTTGCACAGGCTGCACCTGGGATCCTGCTTGGTGTAGTTTTACTGGGCCTCGATAGCTCTGTTGCTAGAGACTTGGTCCTGTGCTGCAATGATTGGCATCTCTGTGCCGTCCTCCGCCCAGCCATTGGTAGAACTTGTTTATATCCGCCCCTTCAGTGATTTATCCGTGCTACATCCTACGCAGGGATTTTTTACTTCTCATGATGGTTACTCCTTTTTCCTCAGTCTCCATTGCCTGAGAAATTCACTAAGTGCTCCATCCCTTTAGGCCATATTCCTGATGTTTTGAAGCTTTGTCTGTTTCATCTATACAGTGGCTTTGATGCTCACTAGTCCTCTGCCTCCCTCTCTGTGCTTAGCATGTAGCCCCTGGACACTGGATTTGGGGTTGAACCCTTCATACATGATGAATAGCTTCTGTGTTTTAACATCTGTCATCTGAGCTTCCTTCTTTGGCCGGCTTATTATCCCAGCAGGGTGTCTGACCACTGGCAGGGCATTCTGCAGCTGCCTTACTTGTTGCAGATTTGACTGAAGCTGCTTTCCTTGTGGCCTCTTCATGGTTGCCATTTGCCTATTGTATTCCAAGGTACCTGTAGCTCTCCTCAACATCTGCAATTCTGCCTTCTCAGAGTTTAATGCCCTCTATAAGATTGCCTCCCTTCTTTTTGTCATCACTTAGCAGCAGATCTCCAGCGAAAATTGCATTTTGATGTCTCTCTTGTAGAGTCTGGTGTATATCAATTCAGTTTATATATATATCTATATATCTATATATCTCTATATATATAGATATATAGAGATATATATCTCTATATATCTATATATGTATAAAAATATATGATTTTTCAAGCTATATTGATGCTACATCCATTGTTTCATGACAAATCAATACAGTACACATCTTTACTATCTAGAGAGCAAGTGTGTCATGATTGCAGTTGCCTGTAAATTTGAACCTGGAGCAATTTAATTATTTGTTGTCAGAGCGATTGCATCGTCTATAATCCAGCAGACCTGCTTCATGTCCGTATGTTTTTTTTTTTTTATGAGTACCTCGGGAAATATTAGACTGCTTGCATGATAATAAGAAATGTTAACCAGTGCAATCTGATTACTGCTTTGTTGCAGTACAAAATGTATTTCATAATACATTCCAGACCTCTGACAAATCAAATAAGCGTCCACTTGGTCTTTTCTAATGTCTCATGCTAAAGTGTGCACTCAACTCACTGCACATTTAGCTTTAAATGACTGTATCCTGGCGGGATAATGCATTTCTTATATGTTCCTTACTATTTCGTTGTGTAATACTTAACCAGAAGCAGCCCTTCATGCTAGATTTCCCTACCCTTTCTTTCTGGCACCATCCATGATGTTTCGTACTGCACTTCTGCTGGACTTTGGAGTGTCAGGTTTCTCTGGCTCTGATGAAGCTGATGGATTCTCTGTCAGCTTCTTTTCTGCGGCTTTTGATAAAAAAAAAATAATAAAAAAAAAAGATTATTACTCTCAGCCCATTTCCTGTGTTGCTCCCAACATGCTCTTTCCACAGAAGACATTATGGTTTCACTTACAGCTTCATAGCATAATTTGTTGCACATTAGCGGTTAAACTCACTTGGCGGGCTGCTCAGGATGGTCTGTTTGATGACATCACTGCTCAACAGCTTCTGCTCAAAACGCTTGGACCGCTCCTCCAGGAACCACTCTCCAGTCACCACCTTCAGCTCCCTGTAGTCCAGTGTGTATCATTAAATATGTGTTAGCTTGCAATGAGTTTTGTCTGAGCACAACTAGTTTATACTAAAATAAATTCTTTCTTTACAAAGGGACTTTACAATGATTTTGGAGACAACTGAGAGCGTAGAAACACTATTTTCTACTATTTCTAAACTAAAGTTCATTTAAACTGCATCATTTTCAGTTTTTTGTATCCAAACTAGTCTAATATTTAGCTCACAATTCATTTTTTGACAACAACTTTCAGTTTATGGGTGCCATTTTAACTTACAACTCTATCTATATAATATTCAACATTCAGCAGTCAGAGCAGGCATTGAAAGATTTATTACGGTAAAAAGGACTCGGAGAAGCTCCAATAAATCAAAACACAGTCTGACACAACCAGAAAAAGGAAACTTTAAGGTGAAAATGACTTGGCTTACATCTTTTCATGGGGAAGCAAAGTGACAGTTTGAAGAAAAAATATTAAATGATGTCTGGAGATGGCTACAGATAAAATAGCCATTGGGAGAAACTCCTGATCCCTGAAATCAATCTTGGTTTTTTTAATGTAACATATTTTGACTTTTTCCTTGAAAACAAACCTTTTCGGTCTTGAAACAGCTTAAACTAACAGGACTCTTTGGCTTCTTTCAGCGTTGTGAAAAATGTCAATTTGCTAATTATCCCCACCTTGCAAAGGAGGAAACGCTGAGTCATGGTGTTGATTGCTTGTCTCAGTCCTAATATGCTGTCTAGAACATTTAAAAGAAAAACCCCAATACATTCACATCTTTAGAAACCTTTTTTAAAGCACCATCAATTAAAGATTTTAATTGATAGAGGTCAGATTTAATTTGCTTTTAGAAATACATTGTCCTCTCCCTGAGCCGTCACCTTATCGTGGTGGAGGGGTTTGTGCGTCCCGAAGATCCTAGCAGCTATGTTGTCGGGGGCTTTATGCCCCTGGTAGGGTCACCCATGGCAAACAGGTGTCTAGGGGAGGGACCAGACCAAGCACGGCTCATAGACCCCTATGATGACGACCAACCTGGGCATGAATGTTCCCTTGCCCGGACGCGGGTTACCGGGACCCCCCTCTGGAGCCAGGCCTGGAGGCGGGGTACGAGAGCGAGCGTCTGGTGGCCGGGCCTTCGCCCATGGGGCCCGGTCGGGCTCAGCCCGAAAGGGTTACATGGGCCCCACCTCCCGTGGGCTCACCATCTGCGGGAGGAGCCGTAGGGGTCGGGTGCAATGTGAGCTGGGCGGCAGCAAGGGGCGGGGACCCTGGCGGTCCGATCCCCGGCTGCAGAAGCTGGCTCTAGGGACGTGGAACGTCACCTCTCTGGTGGGGAAGGAGCCTGAGCTTGTGCGCGAGGTTGAGCGGTTCCGACTAGATATAGTTGGACTCACCTCGACGCATGGCTTGGGCTCTGGAACCAGTACCCTCGAGAGGGGCTGGACCTTCTTCCACTCTGGAGTTGCTCATGGTGAGAGGCGCCGAGCAGGTGTGGGCATTCTCATCGGCCCCCAGCTTGGTGCCTGCACGTTGGGGTTTACCCCGGTGGATGAAAGGGTAGTTTCCCTCCGCCTCCGGGTGGGGGGACGGGTCCTGACTGTTGTCTGTGCTTATGCACCGAACAGCAGTTCAGAGTACCCACCCTTTCTGGGGTCCTTGGAGGGAGTGCTGGAGGGTGCTCCTTCTGGGGACTCCATTGTTCTGCTGGGGGACTTCAATGCTCACGTGGGCAATGACAGTGAGACCTGGAGGGGAGTGATTGGGAGGCATGGTCCCCCCCCTCTGAACCCAAATGGTGTTTTGTTATTGGACTTCTGTGCTCGTCATGGATTGTCTATAACGAACACCATGTTCCAGCATAAGAGTGTCCATATGTACACCTGGCATCAGGATTCCCTGGGCCGCAGTTCAATGATCGACTTTGTAGTCGTATCGTCGGACCTGCGGCCACATGCCTTGGACACTCGGGTGAAGAGGGGGGTGGAGCTGTCAACTGATCACCACCTGGTGGTGAGTTGGCTGAGATGGTGGGGGAGGAAGCCGGTCAGAGCTGGCAGGCCCAAACGTGTTGTGAGGGTCTGCTGGGAACGTCTGGCTGAGTCCCCTGTCAGAGCGAGCTTCAACTCCCACCTTCAGCAGAGCTTCGAACATGTCCCGAGTGAGGCGGGGGACATTGAGTCCGAACGGGCTGTGTTCCGTGCCTCTATTGCTGAGGCGGCCGGCCGGAGCTGTGGCTGTAAGGTCGTTGGTGCCTGTCGTGGCGGTAATCCCAGGACTCATTGGTGGACACCAGCAGTGAGGGATGCCGTCAAGCTGAAGAAGGAGTCCTATCGGGCCTTCTTGGCCTGTGGGACTCTGGAGGCAGCTGATGGGTACCGACGGGCTAAGCGGCATGCGGCTTCGGCTGTTGCCGAGGCAAAAACTCGGGCATGGGAGGAGTTCGGCGAGGCCATGGAGAAAGACTTCCGGATGGCTTCGAGGAGATTCTGGTCCACCATCCGGCGGCTCAGGAGGGGGAAGCAGTGCTCCATCAATACTGTGTACAGTGGAGGTGGGGAGCTGCTGACCTCAACTCGGGACATTGTGGGTCGGTGGAGGGAATACTTCGAAGACCTCCTCAATCCTACCAACACGTCTTCCCATGAGGGAGCAGAGCTGGTGGACTCAGGGGTGGACTCTCCCATCTCTGGGGCTGAAGTCGCTGAGGTGGTCAAAAAGCTCCTTGGCGGCAAGGCCCCGGGGGTGGATGAGATCCGCCCGGAGTTCCTTAAGGCTCTGGATGCTATGGGGCTGTCCTGGCTGACACGCCTCTGCAGCATCGCGTGGACATCGGGGGCAGTACCGCTGGATTGGCAGACTGGGGTGGTGGTCCCCCTTTTTAAGAAGGGGGACTGGAGGGTGTGTTCCAATTACAGGGGAATCACACTCCTCAGCCTCCCTGGTAAGGTCTATTCAGGGGTCCTGGAGAGGAGGGTCCACCGGATAGTCGAATCCCGGATTGAGGAGGAGCAGTGTGGTTTTCGTCCTGGTCGCGGAACAGTGAACCAGCTCTATACCCTCTCTGGGGTCCTGGAGGGGGCATGGGAATTTGCCCAACCAGTCTACATGTGCTTTGTGGACCTGGAGAAGGCATTCGACCGTGTCCCCCGGGGGCTCCTGTGGGGGGTACTCCGGGAGTATGGGGTACCGGACCCCCTTGTACGAGCTGTCCGGTCCCTGTACGGTGTCAGAGCTTGGTCCGCATTGCCGGTAGTAAGTCGGATTCGTTTCCGGTGAGGGTTGGACTCCGCCAAGGCTGCCCTTTATCACCGATTCTGTTCATAACTTATATGGACAGAATTTCTAGGCGCAGCCGAGGGGTTGAGGGGATCCGACTTGGTGGCCTCAGGATTGGGTCCCTGCTTTTTGCGGATGACGTGGTCCTGTTGGCTTCATCTGGTCGTGATCTCCAGCTCTCGCTTGAGCGATTCGCGGCCGAGTGTGAAGCGGCTGGGATGAGAATCAGCACCTCAAAATCTGAGACCATGGTCCTCAGCCGGAATAGGGTGGATTGCCCTCTCCAGGTCGGGAGTCAGGTCCTGCCTCAAGTGGAGGAGTTTAAATATCTCGGGGTCTTGTTCACGAGTGAGGGAAGGATGGAGCACGAGATCGACAGACGGATCGGTGCGGCGTCTGCAGTAATGCGGGCTCTGCACCGGTCTGTCGTGGTGAAGAAGGAGCTGAGCCAGAAGGCGAAGCTCTCGATTTATCAGTCGATCTACGTTCCTACCCTCACCTATGGTCATGAGCTGTGGGTCGTGACCGAAAGAACGAGATCTCGTATACAGGCGGCTGAAATGAGTTTCCTCCGCAGGGTGGCCGGGCTCTCCCTTAGAGATAGGGTGAGGAGCTCGGTCATCCGGGAGGGGCTCAGAGTAGAGCCGCTGCTCCTTCGCATTGAGAGGAACCAGTTGAGGTGGCTCGGGCATCTGGTCAGGATGCCTCCTGGACGCCTCCCTGGTGAGGTGTTCCAGGCACGTCCCTCGGGGAGGAGACCCCGGGGAAGACCCAGGACACGCTGGAGGGATTACATCTCTCGGCTGGCCTGGGAACGCCTCGGGATCCCCCCCGCAGAGTTGGCAAATGTGGCTGGGGAGAGGGAAGTCTGGGCTTCCCTGCTTAGGCTGCTGCCCCCGCGACCCGACCCCGGATAAGCGGCAGAAGATGGATGGATGGATGGATGAATGAAATACATTGTGCCTTGATTATTTGAAAACCTCACATGTTAAATTTTTAAAGAGACATAAAAATGAATGTAGCTTCTACAGCATCAATTGGCTTCAGGACATAAGAAATTATAAATATGTACTTTCCTTTAAAAAAAAAAAAAAGGTTGAAGATGGCTAGGTCTCATAAATGTGTGTTTTGGGATTGTTTGCAACATCCAAATGAAGACAGATATTGTGTCATTAATCTTCTAAAAAAACATCTGGATTACATCCTCCCCCCTGCACCGCTCTCCATCCCTGCACACATCACACTTACGAGATCTTGGCACAGACATTACACCTCCAGTGGCGTGACCTGGCAGCTGTAACACAACATTCGCTGCAGACACGCAGCTGACACTCCTCGCAAAGGTTTCCGCGGTCAAAGATCAGACCCAGAGTCTTGAGGCAGCGAGCACATTGTCTTTCCGGGGGCTCCTGGGGCCGACGGGAACCTTTTCGTTTGATTTCCAGCAGCTCATTCTTAAGCTTCCTGTTGGGGTCAAGCAGAAGGAAGCAAAAGATATTGAAAATATCAAGAAACGTTACTAATATGAGCAAGGGTTTAATATCTCACCTAATCCTCTTCTCCTCTCGTTTCCTCAGCTTCTCGTCTTTCTGAAGCACCTTTAGGATCATCTCTCTTTCATGCTCCAGCAGAAAGGAGAGGTTTATATCCTCTTCGACCTTCTCCATTGGTCTGTCAGTCCACACTCAGCCAGAGGAATCAGCAGTGGAAGTCAACAACTACATTCTGCTTGCCCTGCTAATAATCTTCCAACTTGTGATTGGTAACGTTTCTGGTGTTGCTCCAGTGTTTCCCCTTCTAATCTGTTGTTTCTTCAGATAGTCCGCAAGAGGTGACAATTCTCAGGAAACCTGAACACAACAAATACAAAAGAAAGTCAATATCATATAGCCAATCCGACATGAGCAGCTCTACTCAAATATAGTCATAGGTTAGAAAGAAAAGAAGAGAAGAGAAGAGAAGAGAAGAGAAGAGAAGAGAAAAGAAAAAAAAGGAAAGAAAGGAAAGAAAAGAAGAGAAAGAAAAGAAAAGAAATCCCAGTTAATTCCAGCTTTAAATGATAAAAAGGCATGAATTGAAATATGGTTTTCTGGATAAGGAAGTGCAGGTAATTGGTACATTTGACAGCTCCACAGCAGCTTAACAACCTCCTAATTAAGTCACAACCCTGATATTCAGAACATAGCAGCCACATTTCTCTGCTTCCATTTGCAAAGCTCCATGTTTTCCTGAAAGTCACGACAAGACTCGTACTCATTATCTGCACACCTGCATACCAGTCCAAGTAATCATGCAACACTCGAGTGCCTCTAGAAAATAGCTTTTAGCAACACTACATATACAGCTCTGGGGATCAGAATACACTCTTACTGGGCAAATTGCTGTGAAATTCTAAGGGAAGAAAGTGAGCCCAGATCTCTTCATTTTCATACAGTCCCACCATGAAGCTCACATTTCTAATTATTTGTTAACTGTTTCAGCAACTATAAGTTGTACTGCAGTGGGATTTGGTGAAAACATTCAGTTCAGTCAGAATAAATCTTGGTGTTTCATTCCTAATTTTGCAAAAGCAACATTTTTCAGTTAAAATCTTTTGGATTCATATTAGATGCTAGTTTAACTATTGGTCCAATTGAACTGAAAATGGACTTTGATTAACTTTTTATATTATCATTCATGAACGGCGAAGAACTCAAATATGTGAAACAACATTTTAATTAAAAGACGAATGAGATAATTTTACCTTCGCTCCCAAAAGATTTGTGACAAATGGAGAATCACAAAGCAGAAAATTTGGCAACAAAAATACAAGGCCTGTCTTAAAGATATAGTCTAGCTAGCGTTCGACAAGAATGGGACAATAGCCTTCTCCTTCAACTCCAAATACTAGTCTCCTTACTTCCCAGACATTTACATACACTCTACAAATCATGTAAAAAAAACAACAAACAACAAACAAACAAAAAAACCTAAAAAGTTGCTGGCAGAAAATTAGCACCATACTTTATTGTAATCCCCTGCTTGGGCTGCTGCCCCTGCAACCCAACCCCAGATAAGGGGGAGAAGATAGATGGATGGACTTTACTGTAATTGTACTGATACTTCCATTAATCCAAAAAGAAAATAAAATCTATATCTCTATATGGAATACAACCCTTAATAAAAAGAAAAAAATATTTGACCAAAATAAAAATATTTTCTAAGATTGGCAACAGGTTTCTAAATATTATTTATTCAAGACCTGTTGTAAAGTTTTCATCCAAATTTTTTCTAATTTGTAGTGCAATATGATCATCTGTAGTTTTATATGGTCACATTACTATCATCTGCTGTCCAGCGGTGGAATGAATGGGCCAGAGGTAATTGTAAGTGTTACTTCCTGTACTGTCCACTACACTCATGATCATCACAACCACAGGGTCACAGAAGAACCTTTAGCTATGTAAGCAGAATTTTCTTTTTTTTTTTAAGCAAAGATGCAACATGAAAATGACAAAATAAAGGTAAAACTAGTTTAAAAAGTTAGAATGGAAAATTCCTTCAAATATTTATAGTAAACTTTGCCCCCTTTCCCCCCTAGGCTTTTCTTAGATTTGCAAAGGTAAGGAGGATGCTACACAATCATAAATGTCATCTGAGATGTACTGCTGCCATCTCAAAGTGAACAGAAATTTCCCGTCTCAGTTTCGGCAACTGACATTGTTTATGCTACACTGGGAACAAATTAGGGTTTGTCTGATTTGTATATCATCATGTTCTGGATTAATTTATATCTAACTAAATGTATCTCAAAGTACAATAGATGTTAGGATTTTTGTTCTACCATTTACTATCTATTTATTTTTTTCATGCATGGGTAGATCTGAAAGACTTAAAGGTCACAGCAATAGCACTAGATGCCCTTTCATTTTATTTCATTGTCAACCAATGTCTTTTTTTTTTTTTTAGTTCTGCTTTATTTGTTTTAAAGAATTATTGACATATGAAACCACAAAGCGATGCCTCAACGAGGCATTAGTATGTCCAGTTGTATACTATTAGTCACATAAACATACAATACTAGTATACAAGTATAATAGTATACAACATAGTCATACTATTAGTATGACTGTAGTGGAAGAATTTTACAGCTCAGCATCTTGTTCTAACACACAGGGATTTGAACATGAGGAAGAGGAGGAGACCAAACAGCTAACCTTTTATTGAATGTGTGTACCATCAGAGCCGGCAATCTGGATTTTGAATTAGGATGAATTACTCACAGTGACTGATGTAAAGCAATGAAGACGTCTCTGTTTTCTCCGCTCTGAAAACCCTGAATCTGATGACCTCTGAGGCCAGTTTTCAGGGAAAGAATGTACTTGGAATGACCACACTTATTATTATATTATCAGCCACTAGCTATCAGCGGGCCCTGTGATGGACTGGCAACTTGTCTCCGGTGTACCTTGCCTCTCACCCAGTAATTGCTGGGATAGGCTCCAATGCCCCCATAACCTTTAATAGGACTAGGATGGATGGCTGAATGGATGACTGGATGGATGGATGGATGGATGGATGGATGGATAGGACGGATGGATAGAACTAATCAAATAAAGTGATCAAATAAAGTGCTGGAAAAAACTTCCAAAATGAGAAAAATTATATTAAAATCAGTTTCTTTCATTGTCAATGAAACTAGCCATGAATTTGAAATGAATGAATAAATAAAGGCACAAGGAAATTTAAGCCCCAGAGTGTAGGGAAGAGCTGCATAAATGAAGTTGGAGAAAAAGACCTGAAAGGAGTGGAAGGATCTGCATAAACTCACACCAGCCTCTCTCAGTCTTCATTCATCCTTGTCCTTTCTTCTCTCGCCTCTTCTCTCCACTTTACATGAATTAGCACTAATGAACTGGCACACGTCATAACAACAGCCAAAGGCACATAATGACTTCAGTCATTCAAGCTTCTTCATCTAAACTACAGCTTCTCTGGTACCAATAAAGGCACATTTGTTATTCAAATCACAAATGGAAAGTAGGAAAACCTTTGCATTTAAATTATTCACAGTTATGACAACAGATACACCTCTCTCAGCTATCACTGTGATTTCTCCTGGAACAAGACTAAAATAACTTGCAGCCACAAAGCAGCACTGTGAAGCTGCACTCAGGCACAGCAGTGACTGAGCTAAATACAAACATCAGCACGCTAACTATGTTGTTATTTTTGTATTGAGAAGCACAAAAAAAGAGATTAATTGTGTCTGTAGTACTCTATCAACATATCACATTTTTTGCAACTATTTCATGTTCTAACCAAGCATGACAAGTGCCTCAACTTTGGAATCAGGCAGTTATATATATATATATATATATATATATATATATATATATATATATATATATATATATATATATATATATATATATATATATATATATATATATATGTATACTAAAGTAACACTTTGTAGATCTGAATGAATGAAATATTTTCATCAAATATTTTGTTCTATCCATAGCTGAATGAACAAAATCACACATAAATTATCAATGAAAATATAACGTATCAACCCATGGAGCTCTAGATTTGGAGTTATACTCAAAATGAAAGTGGAAAAACACACTACAGGCTGATCCAACTTTGTGTGTGTGTGGCCACGCGTGTCTGTATGACCTCCATATATATATATATATATATATATATATATATATATATATATATATATATATATATATATATATATATATATATATATATATATATATATATATATATATATATATATTTATATTTATATTAACACTTTTTTGTTTTATTATCTGAAAAATACTGGGTTGTTATGCTCTGTTTTGTGTGAGTTTTGCAGATCTTTACCATGACATCCATTAACTTTCTGGTTAGGACTTAAAGCAGGAAGTAAATATTCAGATTGGAACATAATACGTCAACCTGGAGGCTGGGGCCACATTATTCCCCTGGCACACATGACTAACACTTGGTCAACAATATCAGTAAAGTGAAACTAATATTTGTCAGAGGGGCAATCGTATGAAAGTGGAACTGTGAGTTTGTTTGTGTGTGTTAGGTGTGGTATCCTGATGCAGCCCTCCCTGTGTACACACAGCACACATTCCCGCTGCCGTTCACTCTGCCCTGAGTAAACATGAATGTGGAGGCTGTAAAACTTTGGCATCTGAGTGGAGGACACACACTGCCTGCTCAGCTCTGCTCCGATAACGTCACTCATAGTGACTCATAGTTTCCCTCATATTTTCCACTGATCACAATTCATGTTGTTTTAGCATCAAATGGATAATTTGCTCATGAGTCTGTGCTGTATCAGGGACATCTGGCCACAAAGTCACACTGCGGTTTTTGCTGGTGTTTTGTAACTCAGTGGCCTTTTACCAGCTGTCAGTGTGGTGTTTTCTCCAGGTGGCCGAGCATACAGACAGCAGAATAAATCTACCAATTAAAGACCACAGGTGAGCGGCGAGAAGCTGGCTTCCAACTGGCAGGAAAGCAAAACAGACATGAATGCAAAATGAATTGGGATAAACAGAAAAGATAGTCATTATTGAACATTTACCAAAGGCTGCACAGAAAAATTACAGTCTTGAAATGAAGCAAATTTCTCTCAGAACTCCAGGCTTTTTCTTATTTACTGAAAAGCCCTTCATTGTAAATAGCTTCAAGGGGAAATTATGATAACTAATTGAATTTCATGCTTTACAAAGTAGTTCAGGTTTGTCCATTTCACACCAGGACATGTTCAGCTTTGGATGGAAGCAGCTCTCTCAGGCTTTAAAGGACAAGTCTGTTGATTTTATTATTTTTTTTGTGTGTGTGTGTGTATATGTTTCCTTTTCTATTGCCAAAAGCCCCCCGAAGACCAAAACTCACATTGAACAGATCCTTCAAACACTTGCTGCAGAGCCAGATTCACTTCAACTTATTTCTGACACACATCCACTACCATGTCAGAGCAGTGATTGCTCTCTTCATTATGATGAAAATGGGCACTGCAGTAGAAAAATATAATAGAAACATGTGCCGGTCATTCTGTCTGGGGAGTGTTTCACAAGTGTTTTTTTCATTGACACATACAGTACTCATCATTTCTTTGTCAAATATTTTTTTTATTTCTGTCAGCATTTTTTGTTGATGTCTGCTGTTGATTAAAACAAAATCATGCTCTCTGGAGCTGTTTGTAACTTTGTCCTTTGCTGAATTATAAATGATTCTTGTAGCTGTAATATGTCACTTACTGGAACATTGTACTGACTGGAAGGACATTGTGAATGTAATTTGGTTACTAGAGCATTAAACTGCAAATAACACAATCTTTGACTTGGTTTACTCCCACATTAAGGCAAACTCAGAATGTGACACAAGGGAGAAGCACACCCATTGCATTTTTTCCGGAAGAAATTATTAAGAAAACGCTTAACACACAGTTGTTATATGTGTAACTGCTATTTGTGACAATCCTTAAATTATGTAAAAATTAGAATTTTTTATTCTTGCCCAAAAAAATGGTAAAAAAAAATCCATGCAAATCACATTCATATTGCTTGATTAACAAAAAACTATGTGAGTGCATGGCCCATTTAATTGCTGTTTTGGAGCTTCTGGTCTTCATTAACAGGGAGAGAATGTTTGAAAAGCTCTTAATGTGAAGTGCTTCTGAGCCAACGAGGATCATGATGTAATAGGACAGAAAGCAAACCTCCGAAAAAGGCCACTGGATGGACATTAGGTGCATTTTATGCAACGCTCGAAGTCTCAAATGGCATGGGCATCATAAAAACTGATATAGATTATGGATAGTGTACAGTTAGTTCTATTTATAAAATAGCTTTGGTGGCACACAGGTCTGCTGCAATGGACTGGCGAACTGTCCAGGGTGTACCCTGCATTTCGTCCAAAGACTGCTTGGATGGGTTCCAGCTTCCCCGCAACCCTTCATCGGACTAAGCAGTTAGGATAACAAATGAATGACACACAGGTCTGCTAAATATACAAATTCCACTTATGTGCAGTGGAAAAGAGAAAGGTAAGTTCACCACAGTAAGAAGTGGAGCCACGTTGGACATTTTAAATAAACAATACTCTCATTCATCCTCCATCTGCCACCACAAAACTCCCAATAATATTGATAATGGAGAAGTTATTTCAAGCACTTCATTCACCCAACTTACTAGCATTTAAGCAGAGAAGACGCAAAAGTAGAAGGATTTAGGACAGCAAAAAAGGGAAAAATAAATTGAGTTTACAGTGATTTTGACATTAACATAAATGATCTTCTTACTTTTTTCTGTATGGTTTTATAGTTTTGTTTATTAGCTAATATTAACCATTTCTTGGGTTGCTTTCTCCCAGAGCCTATCTGAAGCATGTTTGCTGATTAGGGCTGTGATGATATGCTTGTGTCCCGATTCAATTCGATTCCGATTTTTTGGGTGCCGATTTAATTTAAATTGCGATTCACACAATTCTTCAATTTGCTGATTTTTGTGGATTAAAAACATTGTGGATTGTGGATTTGCTCAACTTTTTTCTTGATTTCAATTAGGAAAAAACAACACGGTAGCCAGACCATCATTCTGCTGCTATAATACCCAAGAAGACAGTAAAAAGATCAATAAAAACAATAAAAATGACTAAAAATTTCATAATAGATTATTTTTATTTATTTGAAAAAGAAATCAATTTTTATTTAAAAAAAAAAAATCGATTTTAAAATCATGAAGCAAAAAATCCAGATTTTCGATTTTTCGATTTGATTTTCCCATCCCTATTGCTGATAGTTGGTTTCAACAAAGTGATGCCCTGATAGAGCATAAAATACATTCATTGCGCCATGCAAAAAGGTATTGTAATTTTACTAAATTAAAATAAATAAATGAATGAATAAATAAATTTAAAAAATGAATAAATAGATGCTTGTCCCTCTCTGGTTTTCCACATATGACTCCCATCAAGCTACTGATGAAGTTTCCACTACTATCAGGACATGATAATGTTGATGGTTCAGATTTAATGACGTTTTAATAGCTATCCCTCTTGAGAAGGACAAAAATGGTGAAAAAGTAGGCAAAAGAACAAGCATTGTAAATTTACTGAACTGACCTTTAATAACGATCAATACTGGTAGGTGCAAAGCAAATAAGCCATCACTTAAAAATAAAGCAGGTCATTCAAGACAGAAATATCAAATACAATAAATAATACTGATGAAACACTAAAGGGCAAAAAAACAAAACAAAAAAAAAACCCAACAGTTATTTTTCAACATCCTGCACATGTTCAGTTTGTTCCTTTGTCAACAGCAAGGCAGCAATTTCCTCTTTTCTTACACCTTTTGACTCCCCAAATACAGATTTTTCTCTCTTATTTCCTCTCTCTCTTAAAGTTAGATGAAAAATGAGGAGACATGATGTGGTGTAGTGTGTTTTGACAGAAATATGAGTTAACTAAGACTTTTAAGTTCCTATTCTTCTTTTTCAGTTTAAGCGTTGCTATTGCAACCAGGTCTTTTGAGGAAGCTGCTTTAATAAAAAATAAATCACACAGTGGCTCCTTCCCCCAGCATCAACAGATTACTTGTCTTGTCATTGACACATCTCAAACAAGGGAAGTAAAATACAACATTGTGCACACAGATGTGGCTATTAGGAGCAGCAAGTTTAGATCATCAACAAATTATATAAACTGCCTGTTCAGTGTATCAGAGGGCTGCATTTGTTAACCGCCTGTCGATCTGGATGGTTGCCTTTGGGATGAAAGCAGTAGATTGTTTTAATGTACAGCCCTTACATCCCCTCTGGTGATTCACAAGATGCTGAATCATTAATGCTACACAGACATCAGTCACCAGTGATGGCGAAAGGCAGAATGTGTCCCTGATGACCATTAAACAGATCTTTTTCAGCTAGACAACACAGTTTCATACACGTACACAATGGCAGGCTTCCTCTGTGTGTAGACAAAGTTAATTATTCATTAGCAGAGGTCAATATTAACACACTTCACAGGTGTTAACACTGATGTCAAAGCTGATACCAGAACATATATGCCTTCACTGTGTTTTACACTTCAACAACAACAACAAAAAAAATGCACTGCCTCTAGCCCTACATGGTAAGACATGTGTCCATCTGGACTCGCAGCAGTCTGACCAGCACTTATTAACAATATCCCCTACTGTTTGATTTCTTGCTTGTGTTGCTCTCACTCTCAGATGTAAGTTGCTTTGGAGAAAAGTGTCCGCTAAATGACCGCAGAACAGGACAAGCAACCTTTCAATCATATTTAATCATGAACCACTGAATGTCTGTATTTGTGGTATTTTGGACATACGGTTTCTGACCTACAGTTTAAAATCCAGGTCACATTTGAGACTTACAAAATAGGAGCTTTGTAGAAGTACCAATACCTGCCTGAAAGTGAGATGAATACAGCAGTTTTATAGTATCCACAGCCACATTTAATGGAATGCATGCAAAATTTTAAATAAACCCTTTCAAGTTTAACCCTTGAAACTACCTACTCTGCAATCACTTAACAACTTGTTGCTTTTTGGCAAGAAAATCATTTCAGCTCTGGAAACAATAACAGTCCAATGTGCAAAAACTGCAGTTGATCCAAGAAAATATTTTATCTTGAAGCCATCAACAAATAAAGCAGCTTATCACAAATAAATGACCAGTCCAATAATTGACAATTTGAAGTCATTTTCTGATTTTAAATTAACAATAAAACAAATACATCTCATTGGGAAAGAAAAAAGGTATCACATCTTAAAATTCATAAAACTAGAATAAAGTGCAAAGGCAAGTAAGCTGTGGGGAGTGTTGGGCTTTGGAAAGAAAAGTATTAAATGCAAATAAATTAGGAAAGATATCATAAAAAAAATAAAATAAATAGTCATTCAGCAGTGTAGGACTGCTTTACCCTTGCAGGTTCATCAGAGCAGCAACCTATTTAATGAAAAAGCCTCATACTTTCATCAAATTTAACATGATTTTTTAGAGCAAATACTCTGCAATAATGTGCTCTGCGAAGTTAAATCAAAGAGCTGTTTAACCTCAGACAGTAACAGCTGAACAAACTTGCTTCGGCCATTTGCTTTAAATTTTAATCTAAAATCAGTTTGACCTTTTTACTGAGAGGTCATCCTCACCAAGGAAATAATCAAGTGCTATGGAGTGGCAGAGTCCAAACATGTATCAGACACTTACAGACATATTACGCAGCAAATTATTATCTTACTGATTTAGGACTTGTGCATAAATGTTGAATTTTGAAAAATAATGATGCATAGCACTAAGTTTACTCACTTCTGAGGCCAATGGTTTACTCACTTTTTCAACAGAAAACACACACTCATTCAGTAAATTTCTCCAGTTAAGTAAAGGGAAATGGCTTTTGCGATGCACGTGTATCAAACTTTGCAAATGATTGCAAAGTTCTAGTGTATTAAATACGTGTCCCTGTTTGCTAAAATTTATTTTTCTTTTTAAACACCAAAACAATATTCTCTATTATGGGTTAGTTTAATTGAAGTTTTATTTTCAACATGTTGGCATAGCTGCACTTACTTGTACAGTTCAAATTAAATTTTCCATTATGCAACAATTAATGTTATTTGTAGGGACGCACCGATCCACTTTTTGGGAGTTCCGATACGATATCGATATCTGAAACTTGAATATCTGCCGAGACAGATATTTGCAGATACCAAATCTGTTTATGTCAACGTGATTGTGACTATGGTTATTATTGCTGTTATAACTGTGTAAGATTTCATTAGGTTGTAATAAATTACCCACCCTTTCTTAAGTTACCTCACCAATACAAATATAATAACATTACAGATCTAACAATTTCAACAAGCCTTATTTTGATTTGGCACATTTGACCTATAAATACAACTCTAAATGTGTTGTTTTGAAACAAAGATTTAGCTTTTAGTGTAACAAAAAATGTCACATTTTAACATTCAAGGCATTTATTTCTTTTAAAACATGTCCAAACCATGTCATCAAACACATCTGCACTTGCTTGACTAGCGTGGTATCGGTAGTGGTAATGGTACACATTTATTAATATCAAGTACGAGTACACACGCTTGGTATTGAGCCGATACGGTGCATCCCTAGTTATTTGTGTGATACCCAAACATAAATGCAATTAACAACAGAAGGAAAGCCATTGTGTTGAGTAGCTTCATTCTATTTCTCACAGATTAGAATGTCATGGTAACCAAATCTAGTGTGAACAAATATAAAGTCTTATCAAGTAACAGAATATGAGCAAGTATGAACATCTTGTGTCAGACCCATTTCATTGTCTAGTCGAGCTTGTCCAACCATTTGATCCTATCCCTTCATTTTTCAGGGGTAATGTGTCCCTTTTCTTTTAGAGATCAAGGAGTAGCGATCTGGTCCTTCATCTGGGGTGTTGAGCCATTTGAAAATGAAACGTGAGGTAAGAAGGGATTTGGCCATAAGAGAGTTAAGTTTTCTTTATAAAGCACAAAGTAAAAACAATTTCTTTTTATAAGCCTTGTATCGTGAAGACTGACTGATATTACAGTCAGCATGGTTCCCAACTCATCCAACTTATCTCCATTTACAGGAAATGTGACCAGTAAGATTTATCCTGCCATCTCTGCAGTACATCTCTCTGCATGTAATCCACTTCCTGTAATTGCATATGGGCCTGCATTCACAGCAAGGTGGAATCAATAGGCAGCAATCGTGTTTGCAGGAAACTAAAGATGAGACCTGACAAGCTGAACGAGACTTACAGACATCTCTGGTAGAACAACCAAGCTGGATTGGTAGAGAAGGCCTGAGTAAGTGTTGGCTCTATTTTCCATTTTATAACACATGTCATGTTTGTTTGAATGGAAAGTATCCATGACTTTCATTTAGACTGTGACTTTTCTGAGCGCCTCTTCCCCCCCCCCCCACACTCTTGCTTTGTTTGTTTTTGACAGATTCACATACAGACACACACACACACACACACACACACACACACACACACACACACACACACACACACACACACACACACACACATACATACACACACCACCTTAGGGCAGATAGCATATCTGCACCAGTGCAGTGCACTAATGACCCTCTCTCTCTCAGTCTGACGACCTGTCAGGCACACTGTTCATGTTACTGCCAATCAGCATGGACCAGCTGTCAGTGTGAATTGGCATCAGTTCTCCTCATCCTCTGCAGTGTCTGATTGACAACGCTGAAACACAGCATATCCAGATTTTTCAATCAAAAGCCAATTAGGGACCTTAATTATTTGGTTACCTTAAAAGTAATGAGGAGGCATTACACGCTAGGGCTGCGTGATATAAGAAAAAAATTGACATTGCGTGTTTTTCTTACCTTGTGATACATCAAACCATATGAAAAATACAGGAATTTAATTGATGACTTGAAAGCACTTTATTGCTGCATTCCTGCCATCTTGTTGACATTGAGTCTGGTAAAAAGAGGTAAAAAAGATTTTTCTCTTTTGGTAATTGTTAGAAGTATGTCTTTTGTCTGTTTTTGATAGTTTTTTTTTATTGCTATCTTTAACTGCTTCCTTTTATTGTGTTACATCCTGAGTAAATGTTTCATCTATCATGTGCAAACATGAATTATGTTTTACCATACAAGTCTGTTTCTACTGGCAATGAAGAAACATGTGTGTACCCCCTGGATGAGAACATGTTAAGTTAATTTGCCTCCTACACTGCAGGACCTGCAGCATGACTATTGCACACACGAACATTGTGATGACGATGCTTAAACGTTAAGTTGTGCAGCTCTATTTGACAACGATATGAATGACATGCATCAAGCTTGACACATAAAGCTAGCTAGCAGCCTGTCTGGTTTGGCCCGTTGTCTGCAGGGATGAAGATAATGTCAGGTTGAAGCAAAAACCCAATTCGTCAGTGTGTGATCTGATGTCTTAATTGGTTGGCTACAAGTTTTCATGCCTGAATTGAGCGTAAGAGATCCACAGGAGACACAGTAAAGACTGAAGGAAACAAAACAGCTCACACAAAGGTACGTGTAGTTGTTGTGAAAGGAATGCTGCCATAGAGAAAACTTCACACACTTTCTAACTGTCTTACTTCAAAGTCTTTTATAAAGCTGCACTCATTTGTACACAAAATTTGACAGAAGGAGCTACGCAGAGGCTACAAAAGAGAATGGGAGAGAAACAAGTATTCTGTCTGGTCTCCACACAGTTTGACAAGCACTGATGGAAGTGTGCAGCTTTTTCAAAAGTTTGCAGCATCACTTAATAAAAAAATAAAAAAATAAACAAAATGATAGATGCATAATCAAGTGATAATTATATGTCCACCTTTGTAGACGAGCAAGAGTGGATTCCTCCTTAGCTGAGTGAATGTGCCTCAGTTATCTACATCTTCATGAAGGCAGCAATCACATGTGACTGCCTAGAAAAGGTATAAACATTCTTCGAGTCAGTTTTTATTTAATCCACTATTTAAAGATGGTACCACTCATTGCTTATTGCAGAAGAGCCCAAGATTTACAATCCTGCAACTTTTAGATGCATCTCTCACCCAAACCACCTGCAACTAATGGTTAAATCCCCTCATCTGCATGTCATTCAGCTCTGTAGATACCTGGTGACAAGCCAATCATTTGATTTAGGTGTGTTGGAGAAGAGATTCATCTAAAAGTTGCAGGATAGCAGATTTCAAGGACTGGACTTGGACCCCTCTGGCTTGTTGTGTTATTACAACATTTAAATATCCAGCCTGCTCTCATCAGAAAATGTGTAATGTGTATATTTTTTCACATGTCCAAACTGAATACCATCGCAGTCATCCCCACAGTGGTAAATTGTGACACAGTATTCTCATGATGTAATGGGTATCCATCCATCTTCTAACCCACTTATTTCAAAGCAGGGCTGTGGAAGTCAATCCCAGCAGCTATTAGGCAAGAGACAGGGCATACCCTGGATAGGTCAGCATGTCCACTGCAGGGCCAATGCACAGTAAAAAAAACAACACTCATACAGATTAAAAAAAAACAAAACACTCATACTTGCTCCAAAGGGAGAATGTAGAGTAAATTGTCCAAATTCACATGTTTTTGGACTATGAGAGGACACCAGACATGTAACCTCCATGATATGAGGGAACCAATCTAACCATCAACTTGTGTTGGGAATTATGACCTGTAAAAGCAACCAAATCTGGACCTCTTGGCTTAGTGTCCTGCAGGTTTTCAATGTGTCCCTGCTCCAACACACCTGGCTCAAATGAATAAGCCATTGTGCAGAACTTCAGCTGTTTTATCTGTTTAATTTGAGTCAGGTATGTCGGTGCAGGGACATCGTCACACTTTGTTTTGCCCCTCCGGTTTTCTGGCTCAGCCACTTCCTCTCATCGGTGCAACTGTTTCTACCTGCTGACAACACAACTTGTTTTACTCATGCACTGCCAGATTGTCTTTGCTTCCATGTCTGACTTTCAAGCATTCATTCACTGACTGATTCAAACAAATTTAACTTGCAAGCGAGTGAGTGGGCTTTGATTCCCACCGTGCCTCACCCGTGGTTACAGTACAATCCTATGACTCTTTGTGAAACACCATTGAAAACCAGCAGAAGAAATCTGGCCCAAGAGGTCCAGATTTGCACAAAGAAGGAGGTGGTGGTCCTGCTGCTGGGTTGTTGTATTCCAATGGCCTTCTTCATGTCTCCTGGCATTTCCTCAATGCTCTCCACACTGTGCTGGAAGACACGGCAAACTTTCTTGCCACAGCGCATATTAACCTGGTGAACTACTCTTCTTGAGCAACCTCTGTGAGTTGCAGACATCGCATCATGTTACATCTAGTAACAAGGGCACTGGCAAACTGGCATACATGACCAAAAATCTGCCAGAAAGGATAAAGATGGAGAAATGGTCTGTGGCCCCCACTTGCAGCACCTTTCTTTTATGGGGCTATTGTTGCAAATTGCCTCACATTTCCACCTGATGTCTGTTACATTTGTGCAACAGCGGGTGAGATTGATTTACAATAAGTGTTACTTTTTAACTGGACAGACTGATATTCCAGAAGTATGACTGGCTTGAGTTACAGTGTAATGATTATGTGTTCCCATTTGTTTGTGTAGTGTACATGCACCATTACAGGAGCTCAAATTAATCTGAACTAATAAAGTCATCCATGAAAGCTTATTAAAAAGAAATTTTACTATTAGCATTGATCATAACTTAATCAGGCAGAGGAAATACAGATAAAAAGAAACTATGGCATTTATTTCTGTAATCATTGCTTCTCAGAGCCCATTTAAGCTCACAAATTTCTTTTTTTTATGTGAGCCAGTGGCTTGCTATGACAATTATAACGCTGCCTGTATGGTCATGGAGCTCACATGTCACAGCTGCTGTAACATTATAACTCTCAGTGGAGTCTTTCTCTGAAATGGTCCATCAGGCCTGCAGGCCTCCACACTTCCCTGATGGGCTCAATGAGGCAGAAAATAGGAAAAACAAACAGTACTGTCATTGCCTGTGAAAACTGGTTTCAAACTTTCCCTTTTTAGCTTTGTTTTCTTGTACTCTCCCCCCACTCTTCACTTCACCCTTTTATCTTCCACTAAACTTTCAGGTATCACTCTTGTCTGAATGCTTGTTGTGATTTCCCCCGCTAATTAAGAGGAAAGGGCAGCGTGGGCTCGGCTAAAAGGCTACTGCTCATCCAAACAAGCCAGCAGAGACAGTGCAAAGCTGAAGAGAGAAAACAAATAGCTTGGATGGTTATCTTGTTGCATTTCCAAAGATGAATAAAGAAGAAAACACTGCCAACAGTCTAGATAAACTTCCAGTGAAGATGCACTTAAACCAGATGCTTGGTAACTATTTGAAATCATGTTCCAGCTTCTGACCTTGAAAGCTTTTGTATTATTATGTAAGAGAAATATAAAATATAGCCACCAAAAAGTTGTCCTCAACACAATTTTACCACATGACATGCAGCACTGTGTTTGTTTAACACAATTTATTCTAACTTGTGTCTTTTTAACATCCTCTGGTCCTGTTCTTCCTCTTTCCTAATCAGAGCACAACCAGATGGGCTTTTCACTGTCCATTAACTTTGTATAACTGCACATGCGACCAAAATAACTTTAATTTGCACTCATTGTCATTATGTTATAACCAATATTGACACAACAAACCAACAATTAAGATTTCAGAGGTCAAATGTGGAGCTCTTATTCATATTCATCATTCTGGTTAATCTATAATGAAGAATCAAGAAACTATCAGATTTATTAATATTCTCATTGCAAGCATTTCATGGTGGTAAATAATTGAGTTGAGATAGTTATTTTCTGAAATGATGCAGAGCTCTGACACAAATCAAAATAATGATCCACTTTATTTGCGCTGCACAGCTCTTTCCCAATAAATCAGCCTCTTTGTGTGTTCATTTGATTAATTACACAGAGGATAAGGGCTCCATGTGGCCAGTGAGGAAAACGCCAAAGACAAGCACTGACCTTTGCACCTTCAGTCTCTAGAATAATCAGCTCTTCCAGCATCTGTGGAGTGAAACAAGCAGATTTGTTCTGCCAAAACAGCAACCAGCAGTAAACAGGAGCCAGATTTGAAGCCACAGTCTGCTGTCTGCTTCACACAGTTGGCACTGTTTAGGTCCAAGATATAAACTATAAAACAACTTATGTCTTAGAAGTCTGTTTGTTGGAAAATAAACATATCCATATAATGTTAAATTGTAGTGACAGGCATCATGACCCCAGAAAAAACATCTTAGGAATGAAGGGTTTTGAAAGTTGTGTTTTGAGTCTTTCACGACAAGCATCTTTTCATAAAGTCACTCCTGTTTGTTAGGTTTTTCAGTGCTTCTACTGTCTGAACTTAAAGAACAAGAGATGAGAGCTTTTTAGACTAAGGCGGGATCTTATTAACCTAGTTTCAGTCCTGGCCTCTGCTGTAGTTGCTGCTTCTGTACTGCCACAGAGAAAAAGAGAGCGAGAGACCTTCGGGTTATAACTGGCTCCCTTTCCTTTTACCAACATGGCTGAATATTTCATAGCACTCTACCCTTGCCACATTGTGCTGCACTTCCATCTTTTCAAGAAACTACCAACTAATGGAGTGAAGCCTCCGAATATTTGTGCTTGGAGGGGTGATAGCATTAATCCCAGAGTCACAACTGAACCGCATGTAAAATTTTTAAACTAAGAGGATGCTAATGGATTTCTTCTCTTTAAAAAATAATTATTCTTCTGTTATTTTTCTTTTATTACACTGCAACATTAAGGAGACACATACAATGAAATCTAGCATTAATAGCCTGTACCTTTTAGTCACTATATAATGTTATGTTTGTATTAAATACATTTGTTGACTTTTATATGATTTAATTATGTGACTAAACCTGCTAATAATAATAATAATAATAATAATAATAATAATAATAATAGCTGGGCCTTGCTGAGCCTCAAAGACAGATCAATGAGGAAAGTCTTCAAAGACAAACTGCTGGTTTAACCAGGCAGATTTGGAGCACATTTGAAGTTTTAAACAGTTTCCAGACTGGTTCAGAAATCATAAGAGCTACTTTGCAGGAGATCATGTTGCTGTGAATATTTCAAGAGGCTGTAACGTTCATTTGTGTGAAACTAACAATGTGAGCTCTACATGCCAGCTTCCAGAATCCAACACATTGAATATGAATTCAGACCGTAGAAAAACAATTTCACCCATATATTAATCAGAAAAAAGCAACTCCAATATGGAGAAGACAGGCTGTTTTGACAGAAAGGGCATCCTGATCCATGTTTCATCACAGCCAGACACAATTACTGGATCCCCACATGCAGGAGAAAAGGGTCTTTTTAAAGTTCAAAGATGCTCAACAATTTATAATTAGGTCTTTACGTGGAACAATTTTCAAAAAGGCTTTTTAAAAGCTTTAAGAGGCTTAGCTCAGCTTCATTGTGGTTGTTAAGTGCCACAATTGTGTTTTATAGATTTGTAGTTAGGAAGAGCGACCTCAAAGTTGTCATGTTTCAAAACTATTTAGTCTGCTTCAGAGCAAGACCGAGACTGCAATAAGGAAGACACAAGAATAAACCCTTGGAAACCACATAGTAAGTGAAGTTTTTTTTTTTTTTTAAAGTATTTAAAAATATTCTATCATGTAAAAGTATTCCTGGTGTTTTCTACAGAGATTTGGGACAATAAAAAAACATGCTTACATGCCCAACAACTGTAGTAGAAGGTCCATGAAAAGGTTGTTGGCAATAGAGAAAGCCTGCAGAACACTGGAAAGCATTGGTGTAAAGGCGTTTTAGGAGCATCAAGGAGGTCTTCAAGGAAAAAAGATGGGGAACCACTGATGTAAGAGACAACTCTAAATATAAAACTGCTCTCATTCATTGTAAATTAAAAATAATGAATTATTTTTAGACTAACTGAACCATAGCAACATGGTAGAGGAAGATGTAATGTTATTTTTTCTTTAAAAAATGATAAAAGTGTAACTATCCCCAGTGATTGGTAGTTTGAAACAAGTTATGTTGTCTTGTACCTTTAAATGATCCTCAAGCAGATTTTAAAAATCCCCTGCCTGAAAAAACACAATCTCCTCTGAGGGCGGGGGGGGGGGGGGGGGGGGGGTTGAAGACTTTACTGAAGCACAGCAGAAAGAGAAGAGGGCCAGGGGTGTTCAAAGTGACCTGCATAGCACAGGTATCAAAAATCAAACAACTGATTACTTTCAATGCAACTTCAGATATCTTCAAAAAGCCAATTGAATGTCCTGAAACAAGCTCCGTTTTCTTTTGGTGTTACTACATAAAGTGAAAAACAAAAACTGAGGTAAGACAAGAAGTTGCCCTGCTTGAGTTGGAAGTCTATCAAAGCTGGAAGTTTGTGGATGAACCAACACAGTTAATTCAGATTTCACTCTTTACTCTGGGTGAGGTCAAAGGGAAACTCTACAAAAAATAAAGACTCAAGATTATGATATCAAAATCAACATAACAATGATAGAAAAACTTAATCCACCATGAGTATCCACCATTAATATCATATGTTTGATCATATGTGATATTATGTTGATTTGAATTATGCTGATATCACATATTCTGCAATGAGATTGTGCTGATGTGATTCAGTTCACAGGCTAATTCAATACCATCTCTGCCATTCATATAAACACACACACACACACACACACACACACACACACACACACACACACACAAAACCTAAAATATCATTTAATTCCTGAGCTCTATCAGACATTTAAATGAAACACAATTTTTTAAACACAAACTGCCATATTCAACATATCAAACTTCAAATGTTTTACATAAAGTAAAAATAAAATAATACATTTCTATTTGCATACATTAAATTAAGACAAAATGTAAACCTTTATTTAAAGCCTCGAAATATATTTTTAATCTTATTAATAACCATAAAAGTACAGTATGGTTTTAAACACTACTCACAAAATGTTGAATGATGTCAGAATGAACCTAAATAACCTTAAAAACTTAATTTGACTTTCTCTTAAAATTTTGAAGTGTACGACTGTTTAGCGTTTAAGTATTAATTATACAGCATATTGTTCTCTGACAAAGTGATTAACTTGGAAAAAAAAAGCTCAAAAGAAGTATCTGAACCATTAATTAACCACTAAATATTCTGATTTAAATGACCGCTTGCATCTGAACAATCCTCTTCATCATCCTGTTGACATTAGGCAAGGCAAGTTTATTTATATTTAGAAACCATCAGACCAAGACCACAACACATGGCTTTATTGAGACACTGTCATTTGTATGTTGTGGTTTACCTACCACGGCTGTTAGTTCTTGTTTCAGTAAATTGTCTGAGATGAAGGAATTACCACTAGGCTTGTCACTGTAACAAAGTTTGCCATGCGATTAATTGTCTCAGAAATGATTGCGATAGACAATAATACTACGCTAAGCGATTATTGTTGTCATTTTGAGACCATTTAAACTAAAATAATAAGAATGCCATGCAAGTACACCCTTTCAAAGATTAACATACTTTAAGTGATTTCTAAAGAACATTTAACTCGATGTGCAGACTAGTTTATGCTGATCCAGTCCCCAGTCTGCTAAAACAGATCAGGATTTCTACTGGGGTTTTGGCAATGTGGTTATCTGGAACATGATCTCTAAACACGATGTAACACAGTTACACTGTTTACGGTAAAGCTCATATAAGGGGACATGTTTGGACTTGACCTGAGGCGGAAGAGTCACATTGAATGTCTTTGACAGCCTTCAGTGTGTCATTTTTCATGTCATTGTAAAGTTGTGGAAATGCTGTTTGTAACATTTATGTTTATTCAGGCAATTCACACTGGCTGTGAAATCTTTGCAACCTTTTTAACAATATTAAAGGGCAGCATCGCTTTACCAACCACGCTGTCTGAGTGCACACCATGTTGCACGGTCCTGTTTGTATTTATCAGTGGGTTAAATGCCCCAGTGATCGTGGACGGTCAGGAAGATGGAGCTAGCCTGTTTGTTAAGGTCTTGTTTTCCCAGCTGGGAACACTGGAGTTGATGATTGTGTTTTAAGTGCAGTTTAAGCTTTTTCTATTGCTGTGTTTAGTTATTATGGTCTTAAAACAAATGCGGCACTCTCTCACTTTGGCTGAAAGAGTGAGCAAGACAAAAGAAAGACAAATGAAAATGACTGCGTTCGGCAGTTTTTTCTTATCGTGCGATTAATTGACTTATTGCTTATTGCAACAGGCCTAATTACCACTACATAGTTCTACTTAAATGTCCTGCCTTCATGATATAATGTCAGTGCAGCATCAGTTTTTTACATTTTCTGTATATACCACCCCAAAATTGAATATCCCTATTTTTGTGAGTAATGTCATATTCACACATGGAAACCAGCATCTTCTTCACCATTAAGATAGAAAAATGTGGCTGTGTGAACAAGGTTAAGAAAAACTTTTGTTTGTCAAGCATATCTTACAAATAATTGCTGTATCAAGAACTAATTGATATTTTACATTTTAATTTAATGCCCTGTAAATCAACCTACTGATGTAGAGCCATGGCTTGTTATAACCTGGTAATTATAAAGAATGTGACTTCCTACCATGAAATGATAAAAGACAGTCTGACCTGATGAAAATCAGAAGATCATCCATTCCTCAATAACAGCTTAAGAAGGAGTTTGTGGTGAAGGGTTTATGTGTTCAAGTAATTCATTCCTGTTTATTTGCTTTCTTCCTGGAGATAAAGTCATTTGCTCAGCAGAGCAGGTCAATATTAAATTTATGTCCACTCTCTTAACTTTAAAGTTTGGGTAGGTAATCTTGCTCAGAGACATTTTGTTTTTGCCATGGGTTATGTGCTTCTTTGTCCTGATAGTAGTCTATACATTTTGTAATCATGAACAATAAGAATTATAGTTTACTCAGTTTACTTTAAATCTGTAAAAACTCTGACCAATTAAAATGTTCGGACTGAAATGGAGTTGTTCATTTCTTATATTTTGTGAGCCTCTTCTCCCGGCTCCCCTCCTCTTCCTCCCGCAGCGCATACCTAATAACAACACTCTGCATATAAATAGTGTGTTGGGAGGAAAATACAAAGTACTGATAAAGAAACTCAGAAGGTAAACATAGCCAGGAAAATGCAGGAAGGATTTCCCCGACTTGGCTCGGTTTATTTGCCTCATTCCGCTAAACAGCTGAGAAAGAGAAAATCATTGGTGGAAGAGGATACGAATACCTTGGACCACGCAAGGAGCACAACCACAGGGGAAGGAGCCAAGACAGGGCGCCACTTTCAAATCTTAAAGAAGGAAACACCTAACCTGACATTCCAGAAAAAAGGGGGAACATAATTTAAAGTAGCCCTTAGAGAAACACAATACCAGGTTGATAACATGGTAGATATTCAGCCTACCTAGCATTAAGGTTGGTTAAATTGATAACTTGTCTGATAATCAAATCAAACAAGGCACCTATATAACAGCAGCATAAAGACTGGAAAAGTGGGAAATACCTAGCCTAGCTTAGTTTCAAAAATGGAAAAAGCTGGAGTGACTCCCTCGATCAGTCTTAAAATCACTCTGTAACTTCTTGACCTTTAAACTTCTTTGATGGCACATTTACTATGTGCATTTCTGGAGCCATTGCGATCCAGCATAATACTGAGGTTGAGACACAGGATGTCTTCACAACTTTTTCTTCTGGACCCTGCATGATGATGCAGCTGAGTTTCCCTTCACGCAGGGTCCGGACACACACTAGCAAGCGGATATAAAACAGACTGGCTGTTTTGAATGTGCACTGAGGCAAAAAGACAAAAAGACATCATTGAAGGAAGAGAGGAAAAGAAAGAGAGAAAGGGACAGAACAAGAGTAAATACAAGTATCTTTTACTTTTACTGTATCTTTTACAAGTATCTTATGACTCTTGAGAGAGTCATATACTTGAAGGATGCAAGATGGATGCTGAATTAGCCATTGATAGGGAGTGCTTCACTGGAAACAATCTACGCAAGTTTTGTAGAACATCTTTAAAGCCTGGCATGTATACTTGAGTTTTGCTGCCTTTTAGTTGACTGGTTTGACTTTTTTTGTTTCTTGTTTTTTAGCTATGCTAACTAGATGTTGCACTTCTGTTAGAATCTAGGCATTTATTAATACTTGTTTTGATGTCAGGGTTGCCATTTTGTTATGGATTTATATGAATTGGCTACAGTGGCTTCCAGCTGCAGGTTACAGTGTAAGACCTGATTTACATGATAAACAGTATATTTTAAACAAATTGTGTATTTTAAACAAAACTTCCTCAAATTTCTAACATACCTATTTTTGTTTTATCTAGAGACAGTAATTTTCATCATCATCATCATATGCAACTTCACAGGTTAATTGCACTATTTATTCATTGCTGTGCTTTTGGATGCAGAAGCATGTGGTGCAATTTAAACCAATTCTCACATCCAATGATGCCACTATTGCTTTCTCTAATCTTTTCAAATATAATCAAATACAATAATTGATAATATGGAGTATAATTGTGTGACATGAAGGCAAATAATCTAATTAATGAATGTGTTTGATGTGCACAGAGCTATGTTTGTTCTTCCTCACAGCACATTCCAGTCAAAATGCAAAGATGCAGAGAAAAACACAAATTATGATGTATTTTTAGATCATGTTTTTTTTATTTTTTTTTATCTATATTCATCCACACTATGTTTAGACTAAAATATCTCATCATCCTCTCCTACCAAGCAGCAGAGGTTCAGTTTAACATCAACAGGACAGTGTTCCCACAGATGCATGTGTCCTCACAATTAAGGTTCAGGGAGTGAAGAGAGGCAACACTCCCCGACATCTCTACCAGCAATCTATTGCTCAACTGAAGCATTTCTCTCAGCACCGCTTCCAAATTGCATTTATGCTTTTGAGGTCTGCTTTTTTCCCTCCCACATGTGCAGGACTATTGTGTGGACAGGTTTCCTACTGATTGCCTTGCAGCTGCACAGATTGAACGGGGGTGTGATGTATCAAAGTGGCTTTGGCCTGCATGACAAATGGACATGCAGCTTTGTGTAGCTATATAGATAAGATCATAAGGTCAGTATTTTGGAGCTTGAATAGGGTGGAAGGGAACACCACCACACACCCCACCCCCTCTTAAAAAAAAAAAAATCAGATATACACTGAAGATATCAGATATTATTTAGTGAACTGATTAACTTCAATGCAGAAGCTCAGAATATCAGCAGAATTAATCTGGGTGCAATCATGCAGCAATAAGATAATATTCATGTACCAGTGCCTATGCATGCGAGTCGCAGCTCACTGTGAGAATATCAGGAAGTGAACAGAGCAGAACTGATTCATTTTAAAGATTGCCACTCTGTCTGCTTCTGATCCTTGTATTTGTGCGATAACTTAACACAACTTATCCCTTATATCTTGCAATCACGCACACACACATGTACTTTTTGTGTTTGTTATTGTTCAAGGTTTTCACAATTTGTCCTCCTGCAGATGCTCCTGATGATTGTCTGCAGTGTTTTCATACATAGGTCATAGGATGACCCTTAACCCATAAAACCCTTAAAATTAAGGGTATAAATAATAATAATTATTATAACTAATTCATTGGTCTATTATCCATATTTTTGGACTGTGAGGAGAAGGTGGAGTACCTGGAGAGAAGCCCTGCATGCATGGGGAGAACATGGAAATTCCACACAGAGAGGCCTCAACAGATGTTTAAACTGGGAATAAAACACTTTAGCTTTATTATTGTCTGGTTGCAAGAATTGAAGGTAATTCATCTAAATAAATCTGATCATTAACATGAAAGATTTGATTAGCTGTTCTCATTGGATTATGGCAAAGCTAATTTATATTTCTTATTTCAATGTTTTTTAATATCTTTTCATTGAATAAACCTAATAAATGATCAAATAATACCATATTTCTTTTCCATCGACAATAAAGGAAGGCACTGAAGGATAATCTACAGACTTTAAATCAAATGGAAAACAATGGATATAACATCTGTTTTGTAATCAGCAGCATCAAGCCCTTATATGACCCAGTCAGAAGCAAAAACCACCATCTTGTTTAAGTTGTGTTCACCATTGCTGCAGTCCTGCTATTTTGTCTGTTTGATGTTAAGTATTAAAGTAATTTTTCATGAAATGAAAGAGTTTGAGGTTATTCCCTCCTTTCTTTCTTTCCTTCCTGTTTTCCCCTCCAATGTCCCACTCTCAGGAATTTGCAGGACATAGTATGCGTTGGACAATCAGCTATACAGCCCTGAACTGTATGCCACTATATATATAAGTACAAACGTATGGGCACACTCGCACATGCATGCAAAGGCACATCTCTTACCACATCTTGGGAGACGCAGACCGCTAATGCTGTGTGACTGCACTCCCCAGGGTTTCTTTCTGCTCTGCTGGATGAGCCCCGATGCCTGCATGCAGAGGAATCAGGGAATCCCTTCATAGGCTGTCTTCTCTCCCCATTTATACACCCATTTATTCCCTCTTGCCTCCAGCCTGAGTCTTGTATAAAGGGTCATTATCATTAGTAAGGCGTTCTTGTGACTATGATAAAAGAATGCCTCAGCAGAAACTGCATATATTGCTTACAGAAGCCAAATTAAGCAATTTAGAGGACCGTCACTATTACAAATTACATTATGACATGGTTTCTTCCTTTCTAACTTAGCAACTTGTGTATGTGCATATATATATATATATATATATATATATATATATATATATATATATATATATATATATATATATATATATATATATATATATATTCCAGCAATCTTGCTGAAAATCTATCAGCTATGCTAACAGTAGCCAACCGCTTTGTCCTGCTGCCAATCCAGTCTGGCAGGTATAATTGCAACCTGGGGAAGTCAAATAGACTTTTCACTGTTACTCTGGCAGTTAGAATTGGCAACACGTCAATACTTGATCAACACATCATTACTTGATGTTCAACAAATACATTAAATGAGTAAAAAAAAAAAACAACAACACATTTTTGACCTGAGGGGTAAATTTTAACAGACTACATAAGAGTGGATAGAGATAAATGACACAAGCAGCCTGTTATTAAAAACAAGATAACGTTAATATTTTTTCAAGGCATTGTAATTTAATAATTTGAATTCCTGCCAAAAGAGGGCAGCGTGACACAAACAATATTCCCCAACTCATGAAATCATTTTTTACATTCACTTTACTTCCAAATGTATGATATTCTGGATTGTGGATGATACTCATAAATTGATCCTCATTCAAATTATATACATAGAGTGTTCATTAATACAGCATTTACATGCATTAGTAATCTGAAAGCCCTTATATCTCTTAGGTGGACTGGTGAAATAATGATCAGACCAGTCATGTTTTCTGGCTCTTGAACATAGGATTTCTAAAAATATTTAAATACAGTTCAAAACCTCCCTCGACTTTCTACATCTCAAATCAAAATCTCTGCTAATCAGAAGAAAACTGGAATGAGGTCAGCTTGTTTCTTCATCAGTGTAGCCAGTGTCCACTGAGCATTGTGTCATACAACCAACCAACCCTGCAGACATTTAGCAGCATCCCTAAAGTGTAGCCCTGTGTCTCTGTCACCTATTCAAAAACACCAGTCATCCCTGGGATCTGATGGTAAATTCACGGACAAGGTCAGCATTTAACAAGGAGCCATACACCTGCTCTAAAAGACAGTAAAGTGGTCCTTTCTTGCCATTGCTTTACATCCCATTTGACTATTTGATCTAAACACACACTACCTACTCTTCATCTAATTTCATGTCAGATTTAATCTTTCTTCAGTCGGTTTGGGAAAGTTGAGCTCCATATTCTCAGATTATTTAATTAACGTGCAGGTAAATGTACCGTCGGAACCAGAGGAGGCGACAGGAAGCAAGTAAAAGCGCTTTTTGCTGCATTGCACCTGCCCAAACGCGCCTAACTTTGGATGGGAAGTGGGATGTCTGGTCCCACTAATGATCTCAGTCCTCGGAGGTCGTGATGATGGAGGGACAGGCGCACTTCCTCGGCCCCATGACAAAAAAAAAAAAAAAAAAAAAAAAGGGGGGAAACACATCATCGGGAACTGCAAACGAGCGGCTGGGACTGACCATATGAACCGGATAGCAGAGAAAACACGGTTTAGTGTTTGAGTCTTGCCGGCTGACCTGCAGAGTGGTGCCTTACCTGGTGTCTGTGGACAGCAGGGAGAAGGGGGAGCGGGGCAGTCCGTGGAGTCAGACCGGGGCTATCGTGGTCCGTGTGTGCGTGTCGGTGCGCCTCAGCACCGTCTGAAGGCACAGATCCACAGCCAGGGTGTTCCCGATAGGAGGGGGCGTGGTGTGTGTATGTGTGAGTGAGAGAGAGAGAGAGAGAGAGAGAGAGAATGTGCGCGTGTAAGTTTGTGTGTGTGTGTGTGTGTGTGTGTGTGTGTGTGTGTGTGTGTGTGTGTGTGTGTGTGTGTGTGTGTGTGTGAGGCACGCGCGCAGCCCTCACAGATGTGGATATTTATGACAATGCGACAGTTGTTGGTGCTTCAGTAAAAACGACTTTATGATTCAGTTAAAGGAGAATTTTGTGCGAAGCAGCTGATCGCAATGCTGAGCTCCACGCAGGTTTAAGGAAACTCCCTGTTGTCACAAGCACTAGCCTACATTATGCATTATGGATTTCCCTGCTGACATCCCCTGGGAGTCTGTGCGTCTGGTAGTGGCTGCAGGACCTTCCAGCTCAGCTGCACAGTAACTGTGAATGCAATGGTCCAGATCAAAACATAGACTGGATGGTTTTGATTGCATAAAATCACATATTGTTGAGTTTGTTTGGGAAAATTAAAACTGGACTTTTTAAAATTTATTTATCTTTGCAATTTGATTTAGTATTATCTTTAACTTTGAGCTTCAAAAATAGCAGCTTCTCTACAATGAAGTTAATATCCTTCCTTATTTGTATTGCAATTTTAGTATTAAGCATGCTTTCATGGCCACTTTCTTAAGTACAGCCACTTAATTGCCTCATATTAGTCAATGACGTAGCAGCAGCTCAATACGTCTACGTTCATGTTTAAGACAACTAGCTGAAGTTTGGTCCTGAAAGAAAACCCAAATTTAACATCAGAATAAGGATGAAAGAGGATTTAAGTGTCTTTGAACAAGTCAGTGTTATTGGTTCCAGATGAGCTGGTCTGATCACTTCAGAAGCTATTGATCAACTGGGATTTTCATACATAATCATCTCAAAGTTTTATAGAAAATGGTCCAAAAAGGGAAAAAAAAAAAGGTTCAATGAGTGACAGCTGTCTGGGCCAAAATGCCCATGTCAGAAAACAGAGGAGAATGGACAGACTGGTTAGAGATGATAGACAAGGACCAGTATAAACCAAATTAAGCAGCATACATCTCTGAACTCACTGTTACTGGAAAAGTGTATAAGTAACTGGTAAATGTAGATCATTATGATGCAGAGTCATCCATTCATTCACCAAAAGACACATCTGCACAGGGACAGCTGTTTTTTTAGGATTCATTTGGCTCCTTAGCAGTATGTATACACACTTCCTGGACAAAAGTCACCACCAAAAGAAAAAAGAAGGCGAACAAGAGGAAGGAGCTATAAAGGTCAGATATTCTGTTGTTGCAATGGATTGCTTTTAGCTTTCATTTTAGCATGTATTCGCTGTGGCATTGCTGCAATAAACTTCTGCAATGTCTCAAATTTTATTTCCATCAAGTTTTAAATACATTTTTCACCAACATCTTGTATTGATGATGGGAGAGCCCGACCACTGTGCAAAGCCCACTAAAACACAGCTCATAGATTTTTTGAATTGGGCTAATGTCTGGACTCTGTGGTGGCCAATCCATGTGTCAAAATGTCTTATTCCGCTTTTATAATTTGAGACTGATGATTCCTGACACTGTCATCTTGGAATATGCCCATGCCATTTGGAAGGAAAATCTATACAAGGAATAATCTTGTCATTCAGTACGTTCAGGTTGTCAGCTGACCTCCTTCTTTGGGTACATAATGTTGCTGAACCTGACCAACTGCAGCAATCCCAGATTGTAGCACTGCCCCCACAGGCTTGTAGATAGAGATAGATGAATCGGTTCATCTGCCTCTTCCTTACCATGACGTGCTCATCATTCTACATAACCTTCTTCCATTGCTCCACAGTCCAATCTTTATGCTCCCTCGAAAGATTAAGCTTTTTTTTCTAGGTAGCCCCAAAGATTAGTGGTTTTCTTCAGGCAACGTAACTATTTTTTTTTAGTCCTAATCTCTTGAGTTACTGTATAATGTATATTGATGGTCAAAAGTCTGTTGCAGCAGATCTTCTAAAGCAAGCTTTGTCATTTCAAATGTGTATTGCTTTGCAAAGAAATAGTAAAATATAACAACAACAAAAATTCACGTTTTTAAAAAAGTAAATTTTTTAAAGAATGCGTTTACTTTTTAAATGTATGATGCATTCTTATTATTTATTATTTATTTATTTATTTAATTACTTATTCATTAATTTATTAATTTATTTATGTATATGTATTTTGCACATCCTCCTGCTGGGACCCAAGTGATATGAGTTTGCTTTCCCAACAAAAGAAGATTTAATTAGCCATATTAACGTCAAAGAAAAAGCTGTTTCTTCCACATAATTTGTGCTTAGGGCACTTTAAAAGGGTAATGGGTTTGTCCGTGGTCGCGTGTGTGTGTGTGTGTGTGTGTGAGAGAGAGAGAGAGAGAGAGAGAGAGAGAGAGAGAGAGCGAGAGAGAGAGAGAGAGAGAGAGAGAGAGAGAGAGAGCGCGAGTATACTGACCTGGTTGTGTCATGTCTTAATTCAGCCACAGCGGGGCGCTACAATATTCCACAACCACCCGCCTGAGCGTGAAAAGTATCTTTTCTGTGCTCGTTGGTTGTGAACAGGAGGAGGTTCGCAGGACCAGCAGACGCCGGTTGTTGCGCAGAAAACAGAAAGACAGCATTTTTTGTAGGGCTAAGGATGGACGAGTATAACTCTGGAGACGATGTAAAGTTATTTTGATTATTTCCGTTTTTATTAGTCAGTGTTTTACATCTTTGTCGGTTAGTTAACACAGTTAGCGGTTAGCTTAGCTATTTAGCAGACCGATAGCTGTTAGCTTAACCAGATAGTGAGCATTTAAACCAGCTGTGGTCATTTTATAAAATTTACAGCCTTTGTCAGATTTAATATGAAATAAAACTGTTTCTGTCACCTGTGATAACAGTAAAAATGAACTGAGAGCCATATTTTCCCCACACAGTAATGACACCATCAAATAAACATACTGGCTAATGGAAAAAATAGATAAGTCCCTAATTCTATGTTTATCATTATAAAGCATTTATTTAACTGTTGTCAAAAGTAGCAGGTTTTAAACTGGAATCAGTGAAATTAATAGATTTTTGTTTTAGCTTCAAATGCCTTGTAGTTTAGGGTTAGGCATAAATTACTTGCCATATGACTTTGCTATATCTCAGAAATAAAACTGGACATTTGCAGCAAGAGAAATTGAATGAACACATCAGAGATGTGTATTAAAATAGATTAAAGATTCATTTAAATCAATAAAGCCATAAAAGTTCATCAGTGTAGTGAAATAGACAGATTTCTGTATTGTTTTACTCATAGTTGATGGTCTTTGTGTGCATATTTTGTATTCGAGTGTGATCTGAAATTAGTTTTATTTGTGTAACTCTGCAGGTCCTCTTCAACGCTGATGAGAGCAGTAATTTAGTGAAAGAGGTTAGTTTCAGACTATTAGCCTTGAATCATAAACTTTGCTGCATCCATTTACATGACTTCCTGATTGTTTTGTCTGCAGTGTATTGAAGGTGTCATTGGTGGAACAGATTACAACCAGAGTAAAGTGAACCAGTGGACAGCCAGTATAGTGGAGCACTCACTGACTCACCTGGTGAAACAAGGACGGCCGTTTAAATTCATCGGTGACCCAGTTTTTGCATTATGAAAGTTATTTACGTATTAACTCTTAATGTAAAGTAAAACAAATTTGCCTAATATATTGTGAACTTGGACTGCTTTTATTCAAATATATAAGGTATAATGTGTATAATAGTGGTCTCTGATATCTTACAGTGAACTGTACAATTATGCAGAAGAGTGGGGCCGGTCTCCACACAGCAAACTCCTGTTACTGGGACACCGCAACAGATGGTAAGCGTAAGAAAAGCTTGTCTATGTGGATGTCAGCACCTGATGGCATGTAGTTTTCTGTGTGTACAATATGGCTAAATTCTCTTTTTACACATTGTAAATGGAGATGTTTAGGCTCTTTACTCGAGTCTAAAATCTTCTTGTGAATCATATTATGTAAACGAAGAGGGACAAACTTTGCAACCCACCACATTCTTAGTTCCTGAATTTCCTTGCTCTAGAATTGAAGATTTAACATCATTTTATTTGTAGCCCCTTTTTAAAAAGATTGTCATGTAAATTAAGTTTATTTATCTATGCAGTGTGTCTCTTGAGTCAGTCACACTCTAAAATATTGCATTATTTGAATATTAGTTAGTTATCCTGGAAAAGTCCACCTTAAAGCGGCATTGTGTAAGAATTACTCCCATCTAACACTGAAATTGTGCATCACATTGAAACAAATAATGCATTCTTGTGCCTCATGTTTTTAAACATTTACTGCAACAATGGCAGCGGCTGAAAGTTGATAAAGTCAGTCATATGTAGCACTGGATCAGAAAACTGTAACAAATGTTAAGTGTTGCTTTTCACTTATGTAAAATTAGATTTGATTTCTCCTGATTTTCTGTGTATTTCAGGGAGCTGCACCATCAGGTGGGAGAACCGCACCATGTACTGTGTGGTCAGTGTGTTTGCTGTTGCTGTGGCGCTGTGACGGCAATGCAGAGCTGCAACCAATCTCCATTAAGACATCGGCAAGCTTAAAGCTGTGAGATGACACTGTGACAAAAAGCCACAAAGATCCAGTGATGAAGCCCTTCAAGTAGAAACAGACTTTTTCTCTTCAAAGGCAGAAACAGTAGCTGTGGTTTGTGCGTATCTCTGCGTTGTATGGACTGAAGGCATGTTTAAGATTAACCTTTATTTTAAATGTACTTGACACACAAGGCATTTCTTTGGTTCAGAGCAGCCATATTGTGAGGTAAAATCTGACTATTGCTCCGTAACTTACATTTCTCTGTAAGACATGATTCATTTTTAGCCATGTTAGCTGAGTTACATGGCTGAGACTCTTTATATTTTTGTTGTAACTTTTATTTAAGAATTTCTAACTTGTCTTGTTTTGCATTGACGACCAAACGCCTGCAATTGTTGCCATCAGATCCAGCTGTACTTTGTGTTAGTTGCTAAATGTTAGCTTGCCATACATCAAAGTTAGTTCCCTTAAATGTCAAGTTTTTGTTTTTTAAACATACATTCCAGATAAGGAAGTGCTTTTCTTTAGTCTTATTCCTGTGGTTTAGTAAGTGGCCCCTTTTCAGCTTGTGTAAAGAGAAACTACCAGTATTTATTGGAGTTTTGATGTATGCATAAGCAGAACTGTTTATTTGGTAGCTTAACAATGAACATCACATCTATTTAAAAAGCTGTACCATTTATGGTGTCAATAAAAACATTTTGTATCAGCTATAATTTATGTTAAAGTGTGCATTGATCATCATAAGTTAAAGGTTGGAATTAATAGGTTAGTGAGAGACCTCCTCATCAAACTTGTCCTGGAAAACCCTGACCACCCTCTCCACCCTGAACTGAACAGACAGCGAAGTGCCTTTCCCAAAAGGCTTAGACAGCTTTGCTTTCGTAAAGACCAATACAGGAACTCATTCCTCTCAACCTCAATACCTGTTTAATCTATCATCCCTGTGTCATAGATAACATCACAATTGTTAAAATATCTCAGCATATATTACACTGTACCATTTTACATTTCAGGCTATCCTCACTTATATTGGACATTGTCTAAACCTCCCTTATAACACTTTAGGTAGTGTTAATGTTTTGTTTGGTTGTGTTAACACAAATCTACATGGATACTGTAGCAACTAAATTTGCCAAAGTGGGATTAATAAAGTAACAGTGAGTCCAAAACGTACTAAAGAATGATCAACTTGTAATTTGGGTGATTGTCCACTAGAGGTCAGCACAAACCTTGGAATGGTGAGTAAAAAAAGAGCCACACACCATTTTAACATACAAATATATATTTATTTAAATTTTATGTTGAATTTCATACTTTAAAACACTTATTGTGTATGAGGATTTTTTATTTGGCATTAAATGTTTATCTGTACAAACAGAAGCATTCATATGATTTCTGAGGCCATTGTTATGCTGATCGATAGCAGAAAGGACTTGGTGCAAAAAACAAAACTAAAAGAAAAAGACTAGCATTCTCTCTCACACTCATAATTTACATTAAAGGTTGAAAATGAACAAATATCTGTTGCATTTTCTATTACATGTAAGCCATTTTTTGTGCACTGTAAATGTTCTGTCCAATCAGACATACCGACACAGAGCTGAGACGTTAACAGGCAAACAAAGCTTTTCACATCACTATGGCCGCTGCTCGACAGTTTATCCAAAGACACTTAAAATTGTGTAAACGTGCAAAATACATTACGCTTCTTGGAAATGCCCGTGCTTCACAGTAACGTGTTTGGTGATGGAGAAGGTGAAACATCCCGTCAAGCACAAAAAGCACATCACAAAAGCAGCGTTATATAAAGCTCTTGTTAAGGAGTATAAAAAGCTGATTGCTTGCAGCCATAAAACTGGCGAGGGGAGTTAAAAGAAGAAAAGATCTGCCACCCCACCCCCCTTATGGAATAACTTACACCTCATCTGAGGCTTCTTGCATGCTCACCTTCATGCCATAAATAAATATAATACAATCACTTTAAATGCATGGCTCCTTGTGATCAGTAATGCAGCATACGGTGGGGTCTGTGGGTGCTTAGTGGTATCAAGGTTAACATGTTGACTGATAAGATAGGTGAGCATCAGCTCTGTTTGAAGCCAGGACAAGTGTGTAAAGTCAGAGCTGAGATGGACTTATGACAACACACAGGTGTAAACTCAATACACAAAAAAGGGTCCAGCGGGCACTTAAAAGTTTACAGAAGGTATGAACAGTCCCTGGATGGCACGTCCAACAGCTGCAAAGCATTAAACGTTGCAGGACATACTGTGGCTGACATCCCCGTTGAGTCCACCTCCTGTGTTCACATCCCCGTCATTTGGAATGTCATAGATTGTGTCATTGAGCACGTCATATGTTGTGTCGTTAGGCACGTCGTCTGTGCCGTCACTGGCTGTGTCTTGGTTTTCCTTATTGGCTGGATCTATGCAAGTGGACGGCTCGAGCACGGCCTTCCCCATCAGTCTGTTCTGAGGCGACGCAGAGTTGCACATGAGGCAGAGGAGAGATGAGCAATCCCAAAGGCCCTGCGTCATGCTGGAGGAGAAGAGCTTCCGGCATGGATGAAAGAACTGGTAGAAGACCAGCATGAAGAAGATGGCCATGGTGTAGGCAACCAGCAGCTGCAGGACCAGCAGTGGGGCACAGATGAAATTGTAGAACTCTGTTTTATAGACGTACCACAGAAGAAGCAATGAGGCATTCTCGGCAAATCGCAACATGTAGTAAACAGCCATGCGATACCAGTTCTGGGACTTATTGATGAGGTCTGGGTCGTTTAGTTTCACTTGCACGGCCGACCAGCAGAACATGTTGATGCCAGCGTAGAGGAAGGTGAGCAGGCACAGCACGATGGTGGTTCCCACCCTGGTGAGAGTTTTTTCTATATTTTCTGGGAATGGAGAGTGGCTTTGCCAGAACAGAATCCAGGGGTAGAGAAAGAAAACGAGGAAGTTCAAGAAAACCACAGGCAAGACCCAAAGCTGGAGCACAGAGCTGAACAGGACCAGAACTACCACACGAGTGGCGATCTCAAAGCTTCTCCACAGGAAAATGCACAGATAAGCCATGGGCCGGATGTCCACCTCATAGTCGTCGTACTTTATCTTAATGGCCAGGATGTTGCAGCGCAGCGCTCCATAAACAATGGACAGGAGGGAGATCACCATCAGCGTCCCTATTGCAGGAGAAAAGACACAAAAATGAAGACACACACACATATATATACACATATATATGTGTGTGTGTGTGTGTGTATACACACACACACATTTGTTCCAGGCCTGCAACATGAAGTTCATGAATTGACATGTTTTCAGGATGACCGAAATTATTGGCAAGTTTACAAATATGGATTTTTTTCAAGCACGGTTATAACTGGCAGCATTTCGTGTCAGGATATTGTGAACAAGGAGTAAAGAAGCTTTGATGAACATATTGTATCATGATTAGTTTTACTGAATGATTGGAGCAATCATTTAAGACTATGGAAGTCATCACATTCAGACTAGTTCAGCCATTAAGGACACAAGGGCAGCAGCAGATGCTGAAATATATTTCGAGTATAATTTATTTTGCCCTAGATTAAAACCAGATGCCCCAGTTTGACTTTGTGTGAACAATTTCCTAAATCTCCCTCGTGAATCCTCATTACTACACTCACACAGTACAGCAGCCTGATCCCAGATCTGTACCAGTTGGCAGAGAGAATTACCATTTTCTATCCTTAGCATCAGAGAGGTGATTACATAACACCGCTTGACTCATGAAACAGTGTCCTCTTACTGCCATCATGGCAACTCAGCCCACACTGTAGCATACTTGCAATAGACTTAAAAAAAACTCAAACAGTACAACTCCTACTCACCTCTGCCGATGGAGACGCCCTGCTGCAGGACGCAGATGTAGAGCTGCAGCGTGAGCTGGGGGGCAGATCCCAGGAAGGCTTGAATGACAGAGGTGCGGGCGAAGGCTGCTCGATGTGTAAACAGTTTCCCCTCCGCCTGCCCCACCTGCCGCTCCACCTCCTCGGACTGACCCCCGCGGGGCATTTGCTTCTTCCTTGTGATGCTGACATAAGGCTCTTCCACTCGGCCCACACTACCATAAATACAGAACGCCTCCAGACACCTAAAACGGCAGGAAAGAAGAGAACATGAAGGGCTGGCGACATCTCGATACGGAAGAGATTTCAAGCAGCTAGACTACTTCTGATGATGCTGTGTAAAACAAAATGAAAGCATCCATCTTCTGTTGCATACCAGGCTGACTTTGTAGGGCAAGCAGTCTAAATAGACGCCCCCCAATTCCCCTCTCTCCCACCAGCTCGAGCAGGGCACGACGTTACTGAGAAAGATTCAAGCTCTCCAAGCCATTCAGCGTTTGCCATGAGGCTTCCTCCTGATGAGATGCCTAAAAACATCTGCCCTGGCAAGCTTTCATGTGGCATCCTGAATGGATGCCTAAAGTTCCTTAAATGGCTCTTTTTGATGAAATGGAGCAGCAAATCTTCTCTATTCTGCCTGTAAACCATCTGACTGTCTGAGGAAAATAGGACCATATCATCTACAAGAAGCAAAGATGGAGTTCTGTTGTGACTGAAGTGAAAACCCCACCGTTTAGCCAAACCAAGAATACTCTGTTAATGTTATTAAGAACCTATAAAGCCCCCCCGGTGTATTCCAATACACCGGGGGGGCTGCAAGTTTGACTTTGAAAAACTGCCAGCAACACAAACCAATACTTGTGGTGAAACAAAATGGCCTGTGGATACAACACATTTCCCACAATCCCAACGCACGTTCCACAGAACACCTCAAGGGACATGAATATTCTCCAAGTCCACAAAACACAGAATTTGTAGGGAGGAATCCAAAGTCTCCTCCAGCCAGTATACATGTAAGGGCTAAAAAGAAAAAGCGAAAAAAAAAAAAAAAAAGAAGATCCAGAAACACTGAGTTAATCTGGTCTAAAATGGAGTGCTGTGAAAATAATTTTGGAAATAATGGATTCCAGATGACGAGATGGACCATGTAGCTACTAATTTGTTTTATTACTTCAAACAAGACAATGCTGACAAAAAACAAAACAAAACCTCAGAAATGCCAAGAGGGAAAGACCCCCAAAAAGCCTTTGTCTTATTAAAGATGAACATAAAAAAAATTCTTGACCTTTACTGTACAAATGTAATTAAAGCATGAGGCACAAAGTAAAAGAAATTGAACTCTTTTATGCTGATAAAACACAATAAAAATGTTTTAATACACATAAATAAGCTGCACTTATTTGCACATTCTCACACCCCAACATGCATCATCAGCATCAAGTGTATTTACAGCAAATAAAACCGCAGACTGTAATAAAACATCCCCTATTTCACTGTAATTGTTGCATCTATAGTAAACACTGCAGTTAATCCTGATCAGTCTTTGTGATAACAGACCTGTGTTAAGTCGAGCGATGGCTTTATGGTAGAAACTGTTCAACACTGACTGGTTGATGCCCCAGTAACACCTCCCTGAGGGCAGGAGCTCAAACAGATGGTGGGCTAGGTGGGAAGTGTCTTGTTGTGTTTGGCTTGAAATGATGGGTATGTTGATTCGTGTATGCAAAGTGCCCGGTGACAACATTGTTGTGAAGTGGCGCTGTACAAATAAAGTTGAATTGAATTTAATATAGTCTTTTTCTGGAGACAGCAGAAAGTAAAAAAAAGTCTTCAATAGTAGTTAGATGTGTTCTAATAATCCTTTGGGTTGTTTTGTTCCTTCTGTTCGAGGCGAAGCTGCAATCATCTCCTTGCTCCTGCTGATGGGACACTATTAGCTTCTCATCAACAGCTGTTTTGTTTCATAAACAAGAGTTTATGAAAACATGGTCCCTCATGAATTATTTAGAACAGCTTTTAGAGCTGAGAAACATTTCTGCTTAATTGTTTCCTCGAAAAATGTATTTAATTTGTGTTGTTCATGTTTACAAACCCAGCAGGTTTCTGTGAGCTTCCTCTGTCCTTGTTTAACTAACATCCTGGGAAGTGAGGGCTTTTTATTCATTTGTAATTCATATAAAGAACAGTAAAATTTCACCAAGGAAAAGATAATATTCCCAAATGCTTATATAAACCTGTTGATTCATAGTGAAAGCATGTTACACTGACATACTTTTGCTTAAATTACTTTTTGGTTTTTTTTGCTGTTCTTAATGTAAATTAAGTTTATTATCATGATCATAATTAGTGTTGAAAGGGTGGCAACGGCTCAGGTGGTAGAGCAGGTTGGCCTGAAGGTCAGCGGTTTGAGTCCTGATCTTCTACACTGCAGCCAAAGGTTGGACAAGTGTTCTCTGAGGGTTAGTCCCAGCGCTGTGTTACATACAGTAAGTTTAAGTCCTTTTATTAAGGTGCACTCTGTGATCCTAATGTGATATTCCACAAGTGCCACTCCTCACTATCTGCAGATGGAGGAACCACATCAACAGTTAAAGTCTAATTCTGGTTTCATGAATACGTCAGTGCTGATCCCTTCAGCGAGTCAAACTTCAGCAGAACACCATCTGACTTTCTTCTAATAGAAGAACATGATGGATGGCATAATCGTAACACTGCAAAAAAAAGAAAATAATAAAATTTATGTAGATTCATCTGAATACATCAGAATCTCAGTGGCATGATTCTGATGCATGAGAGCAAAGTGAGGTCTTATCTCCTGATTGTGATGAGTTCCTACTAAGGAGCTTCCTGACTTTTGTCTTTGTCTACACAATTACACAAAATCGGATGTTTTGTAACCGCATGAGTGGCAACCATGCATGTGATTAGAGCAATCTCCTTTTGGAGAATAGAATAATCAAACCAGGAAAAGAAAATGAGGAACACACACAAAGATGTAAACTTGCTTGAAGTGCAAACTATTATCCACACTTGTTCAGGGCTGTAAACCAGTTACATGCCCATGCGCTGGAAGCTTCTGTGAAGCTGGCCTGAAAAGTAAAAATCATCAAGCATCTTTTAAAATTCAAATTAATAAAAGTGCTTGTTGGCAAAGTTTTCCACTTGGTAAGGATGCATTCAGTCGTTTTGTCTTTCAGGATACCAGCTGTATCTAAAATGCACAATTTCTGTGTTGTAAGTTCTGAGTTTTGTCTCCACTTGTATAGAGACAAAAGGTTAAACTGATCATCTGAAGGATGAGCTAAATCTTGCTGCGCAGCTGCATGTGAAAATGATCATTACTTTGTGACCTCTCACACAATGTTACTGTCACTTTGCTATAAATATTGATGAACAGCTTCTATAATTGGTATGTGAAAATGATCCTCTGAAGCTTCTTCCATCACTCACTTCACTAGTGTGCAACACTCCTCTTTTACATGTTCACTTCCTTCATTAAGTTTATTTACATATGGCCCTCCCATTCCACTATCAGAGGAAGTAAACACATTTTAAATTGGTAAAAGGTAGAAGGAAAAAAAACATTTGAATCAAGTTTATTTGGACAGTAATTTTAAAAAGTCCTCTGGACTGCTAAATACACAGATTGAAGTCCACTTATGTCAAATGTGTACACAAATGAGGAACGAAAGCAGAGCTACGTGTTCAAGATCACAGAAAAATTAAAGTGAAAACAAGCTGAAAAGTGTCTTCAGTGAAACAACCAGCTGTGTAATGTATGTTGTAACGGAATGATAAAAACTTTCTGAAGTCCTGTTGCTGGCAGATAAGATGAAGAAAACCGCTTCGCTGCCTGCAGCAGAAACAGGAATTTCCCTTCATGCTTATGTTGACAGAGATAAGGAGCCTACAGCAGCACATGCTATTCTTAGAGCTGCTCCTCAGTGGGTCCGCATCATTTACCACCTGGGTGACAGAGTGGCTAGCTGGGTGGGTGGAGTTTGCGCTCCATCAGCTGGGGCATCAGCTGGATGACCTGCTAAGATCAGACAGCTTGTTCAGTGAGAACACCCTTTTTAAACACATGGGTCAAACTTTATTCAAGTTTGGTAGATAACTGAGCATTAAAATGATTCCTCAAATAACATGCGCTTGTATTACGAGTCTGCTCCGCTGTTCTCAGCACCATTTATGTCCCCAGCCAACTTCTTTATACTCCATGTTACACGGTTTTTAATTGGTAAGAGACTTCCAATGGACAGTGTTGCACTTGACAAACTACAGCCTGGAGCAAATGCATGCAAAATGATAAATTTATTAACATTTTCATGTTTTCACCTTTGCACTAAAAGAGTCATGCTTTTTTAAAACTCTCTACCAGCACAAATGTTTTTCCCCTCCATTTCAGTGACAAACTCCCTCACTAGCCATCACTTCTCCCCATGTCATTGTCCCAGCTGACTGAAAAGGAGCGGACCCACTGAGAGAAAACGTGAGTCACTCCAGTGCAGACTGGAGGGGAAACACCTTGCTTTGGGTCAGAACTACAGCAACTTAATGTCACACAGTTTGGGACAAAACTGTCTCAAATTATAATAAAAAGCCCACAATAATATGATTTACAGCTCATAATTAAGTTTATGGACTTTTCTAAAACAGGATATCATACTTAAATTTTCAAAAAAAGAAGAAAAAAATTGTCATGTACATTTCTGCAGCACATTTGATCATTGCCTGAACCATTGCATCAGCTTCTTTAACGCCTTCCTCTCCTTAAGGCTGCACTCTGCTCTGACTGGTCCATAAAGCTGACATTAGGTAGCGCTCTTCTTGCTATGGGGTACCAACAAGTCATTAGTGATGTGTGAATGACTGACCTAAGGGAACTTCTGCAGATCTGTGTGATGACCCCCCCCCCCCCACCTGTACTTTGAGCTCTTATCTTGACTCCTGTCTTACATCCTATTCTGTTTCTCTCTCTCGCTGTCTTTTCCTCTCTTCCTCCAGCAAGGTCTTCTCGTGTTTCTTTGCAGAATCAACCACGGTGTGCATGTAAAACCACCAGCTAGTGTGTGCTGCAGTGTGCAAAGCAAAACGCAGCTGCAATGTCACGTGGCATCCTGGAAGCAAAAGTGTGGTTTTTTTTTCCAGCCTTAGGACGCTACTGTGAAGGTGTTTCTTCAGATATGCACATAATAGATGGCATTGTGCCATCAAACAAATCCAGAACGAAGAGTTTTAAGGTTGGAAAGTTACATAGTGTGTCTTTAAAGTGTTAAGCCATGTCCACACTTGCATTGGTGCCATGGCCAATTCAGGTTATTCTATACTTTCATACATTGTTTTAAAAGCAATTTCAACTTAAACTAACTTAAGAAAATGCTTTCAAGGGTGAAGATTTTCAGATAATCCATCCATATTTTTCTATGTAGACAGGATAGCTGGTGTTTTTGGCTTACATAGATTGAGTACCTGAATATTTAGCAGTTCATATTTTGTGACGTCGTCTCATGTGGCAATCCTCCATGTTGTGTTATAAATATATACCTCTGTGAACCCTGAACAAAAGATGATATTTAAAAGAATAAATCTCAAATCAAAATGTTTGTCAGAAAAATTGCAATTGTTTTTCAGAAACACTCAGGCTGAAAATGTCTGGCTTGTTTACTACTATATGTACAGACTTTTTCCACCAGTTTTTTTTTTTTTAAACTTACCTAGAAATGGTAATTCCAGGTTTTTTCCCCCATGCTGCATCTTTCTTAATGCATTTACAGTTTCAGCTGGAGGTCAAATTACACAGAAATGTACTCTGCTCTATCTCAACCAGATTAACTTCTGGGACTGAATTACAGGACTTGCGTTTAGCTTGCTTGCTCTCTGTCTTCTCTGTACATGTCTGTCTTGGCTTCTAAACAACAGCGTTGCACTCATCTAAAAGACAATCCATCCTACATTCCTATTAGTTGTTACAAGGTGTAGATCACTGCAGAATGATCATCCAAACCCTTTACATTGTCAGCATGTGTCCCTGGCCGTTTATGAGACATAAGAATGTGACAAAAATGGTGTCTGATGTTGGACTATGATCAAAGATCTATCACCACAGTTCCTTCATGCTTGTCATCTTTCACGTGGATGAACTGCTCGCTGTGCACCAGACTTAATACAGTGATTTAAAAAAAAAAAAAACATTTCTATTTACAAACCAGTGTTTTTCATTTGCATTTTACAATGTATCCCAAAATAAGTGTGCTTAGGCAGATTTTTTTATATATTGTAAAAAAGTTGAATAACACACACCGACATTTAGAAGATCAAACCCCCGCATTGTCAAACAACCAATAGGAATGTAGGAAGGAAACGTATCCTTCTTCAGTGTCAGAAAATAGTTCCAGTTCCTGAAATCCTTAGTTAACCCATCGTGGACTGGAACAACATGTGCTTCACTTAACTGATCAATTTTCATTCCTGAATTTATTCTCAGGTTATTTAAGTGTTATTACAGCTATTAAGAAAAATGGAACTGTGAGACTGCTGATTGATCAAATAGAAAAAAAAAGGCAGAAATACAAATATCAAATGAAATAAAAAAAAAAACTGCAGATGTGGCATTAATTATAAATCTGGAGATTTTTCAAACTTCTGAACGTTTCCTCTAAAATAATGAGACACGTTTCTCTTTCCTCCCTCCCTTTTAATGATGAGTAAACTGACTTTTAAAGCATAATGTGTGGACCACTCCTAAAAAAAATAAAAACATGCCTGTCCGGATTTTCACCTTGGATCAACTTTAACAGAACATCATTAAACCTGCTTCCCAATAAAATGTGTTTTCCCTCTGGGAACCAATGACAATTATCTAAAATAACCCATTACTTGTTTGTTTCATATCAACTCAACTCAGCTGTATATATAATGGGGGCCTTTCAAGCAGAAGTGCAACACAAGCTATGGAAGTGCATCTTTTTGCTGTTGTCCAACTGAGAAAAAAAAAGTCAGGTGTGAATTAAAAGACAGAATATCATCAAAATGTCACATAAAGATCAAAATAGCTGCAGATTACTTTTCCACCTGTAAACCAACTAACCAGCAAGTGGCCAAGATGTTTGCAAGTGAGTAGCTTCCAAAGCCTGCAATTGATCTCCTGCTGTTTGTACATCTAACAAGAGTGTTGGCTATGTGTGTGTAGCAGGGAGGCTCTCTGTGAACAGGATTAGGTTCATGTTCCTACAGCTGAAGCAGATGGTCCAGTCAGACCAGGCCTGTTTGGATTTATTCCTCCATCAGTGCAGAGCAGCCTTGAGTTTCATAATGGTGATTTAAGGTCTTTTCAGACTGAACAGTCACGAATAAATCAAGCACGCTTGGCTTGTGAGATCAGGACTGAATGGGATCAAACTGAAAGCACTTTGGATGCCCAGACTTGCTGCTGAGTGGAGTTATGGAACATATCGATAAGCAGGATGGGGCCCTATTGATTAACCTTTCACCTCCGATCAACATGACACACATACATCATGTCATACATCAGCTCCTGTGAGTTCAGATCCAAACATGACCAAAAACCAGAAAGAGGAGAAAACAGCAGCGGCATGTGCGCAGTGCTTTGACGAACAAAACGAAAGCAGCAGGCAGACCAGGCATGTCTGTGGGGGGTGGGGGGGGGGGGGGGGGGGGACCATCCGTGGAGTGGACGTCCCCACCAACACCAGTGGGTGATTAGAGACACGAACAAACTGCTGCTTAAAGCAACGGGCTTCTTCTTCGTTATCAGTGAAACAAAGAGACAAACATGTCATCACCGACCTGACGATAGGACCGAGCTGCAGGATGTGCAGCAGCAGGATGAGCGGTCTGTCTCTGCTCAGGTCCCGGTGGATGAAGGTGAGGGTGAGCTGCACCAGGACGGACGGTACAAGCGTGAAGAGGAGCGTGAGCCCCTGCCAGATCTGGTCTCCGGCGGAGCGGTACGTGGAGCTGAGGTACAGCGCTGCCGTGGTCTCGGCCGTGAACAGAGACACCGACACAAAGATGGAACTGGGGAGTCGCATCCTCACTCACACCGCCATGTGGGGAATGCCGCTTCGCTCCGCGTCCATTACGGCTCCACCGAGGCGGGGACGGGACGGCCTTGAGTCGGAGGCACGCCGCCGCCGCCGCAGCTTCATCTGCGGCTCCAGGCTGGCAGGACGGCTTTACAGACAAGTGTCGTCCCGGAAAGAGACAGCTGGGGGCGCGAGAGGCGCTGCGCTCTCCGGTGCGCAATGATACGTCTGACTGAGAAGATAACGCCCTGCAGACGCCGATGTACTTAATTATGATCACCTAAATGGATGCAGCAATAAAAAGCCTGTCTAAAACATTCTTTTATAATATAAAACACTTGCTGTAACACCGGTAAAACCTTTGGGATCGTCTCACTGTGACTGCATGAAATATAGCACGAATATAATGCAGCTCCATTCCTTAAAAGTTAAGACACTGTGTGAATGTAAACAAACATTGTGTGCTAGTGTGTAAGATTCATTAATCCATATTGTATCCACAACAAATAACATATCAAATGTTGAAACAGACATTTTACCATTTGGTGGACAATATGAGCCCATTTTGATTTTGATAACAGCAACACATCTAAAAAATCCTGGAACAAGAGCAAATTAAAAGCTGGAAAAGAAACTGGCACAAATGGATCACAACTGGAGGAATATTTGACAGCTAATCAGAGTAATTGGCAACTGGTCAGTAACATGCCTGTTGTGCCAAAAAACGGGCATTTCAGAGAAACAGAGCTGTTTGCACATAAAGATAGGGAGAGACTTAGTAATCTGTCACCAAATTCATCTTTTCTCTTCAGCGTAAAATTATTAAGACTTCAAGGTCACACCATTAACTGTGAATGTTAAAACTGAATGTTTGTGATCTTTGGATTCTCTGGAGGCACTGCATTAAAAACAGACAACTCTTTTCTGGAAATCTAGTGTTTGTGAACCAGGAAAGACATAAGATCAGGGGTATGCATCTCCGGTTCTCGAGGGCCACAGTCCTGCAAGTGTGAGGAGTTTCCTTGCTGCAACACACCTGACTCATATCAGACCTAATTAGCAGACTTGTGCACAGATTGACATCAAACTCTGCACAAGTCTGCTGACTGATTTGAGGCTGGTGTGTTGTCGTAGAGAAACTTGTATGACTGTAGCCCTCAAGGACTGGAGCTGCCCACCCCTGCATTAGATCAATCATTACTCTGGAACAAGAAAATAAAGTGCTCCACTTCTTTGTCCTCTTAACTTTTTAGTCAGCTTTGAACATCTCATTTTATTAAATGTGCTTTCATAACCCTATCTAATGAATAAACAGGAAATAACCTTGTGACAGATAATTATATATGTAAATTAATGAAGAGGAAATGTGCTTGTGTGTGTATGTTTTTTTTTGTTTTTGTTTTTTTTTCAATAATGAACAGCATTTCAGTCACAATCAGAAATATATATCAGTGTGCAATTTCACATTTAGCTGGAACTTGGTTCTGACTTCTGCATGGTTGGTGGTTTTTCTGGTAATTCAGTGGTATATAAAGCCAATACTTTGAGCTCTGTTCACATGACATTCACTGACAAATGTTTCAGTTCAGGATAAGAACCATGTCAGTGTGTACAAGAATAATGTGCTGATAGCTTATTATCTAAGTATTGATAACTGATTGTGCATGCAGCGACCTGCAGTATGAAAGAAATTATATTTCCTTTTATGCCATGAATGATGTGACTAGATTCTCTGAGGTTGTATATCAGACTACTGGTCCCAAATAGAATTTGTTTGGCTTGAGACTCACTCACAAATTTAATTTCCTCCACATTTGTCTTTTTAGTTTAAAATAATTTAGTCTTTTTCCTGTATGTGAATCTGTATTCATATGTTTATGTACATAAACACATTTGTACAGTAATTTCCTGTCATTTCCTTTTCTTTTACGTACATCAAAAACAAAATTTTGTTTGAAAATGGATATAAACATGCATTTTTAAAACATTTACATGAATATAAAATCATTTATTTATATGTAATATTATTATTTAATTTTCTATTACCTCATAGCAAAAGAACTCATTTGGCTTTCTCCCACAGTCCAAAAACAGGCATATTAAGCAGTGTTTAAATGAATGAAGAGTGAGTGGTTGTTTATCTCCAACAGCTTCTGGAACTGGTTCCAGTCCCCTCCTATGCACTCTGAATTGGAATAAGCAAGTGTAGAAAACAATTAATGAATTATTTGCATATCTGTTAATCTACAATTTACTGTCACAGAAACTATGATTGAGGGAGCCCCATTCTGATGATCGCTCTAAATATATAAAATGTGGCAACATTTCTTTTCTTTTGGTTGACAACATAAAACATCCATTTCGTCTTTTTCTTTCTTCCACACACTTTATTAATAACAATATTTCTTTTGTAATTTTGAACAGATGAAATTGCAGAAGTACACTCACAGACACACAGCTTATAAATGTTCAACAACAGGCACAGATAGCATCAGGAAACTGCTTTGGTTTGCTGTTGTTCACAGGCTTTTTATCTAAGTGAGCCATTTGTTCATGAATGCTGCCCAAAGCATCTTCCACTGTTCTTTGACTCAAAGATGTGATCAACACATTGGGTTTTTTTTTTTCTTTTAAGGCCACATTATCACATTTAAGTATAGACATCCATCAGTGACTGTTTATCCACATAACTGACTTGCAAAATGTTGCCTTTTGAACAGAATGAATTGGAAATAAAAATGAATTTCTCACACTAATAACATCTTCTGTTCTTTGTTCTCTGTCTCATCACAAGTTATACTATAACATATTCTTATTTTTTTCCTACACAGGGGTAAAACAAGTCACAGCATATTACAATATGAACATCTGAACACAGTAGCTTACACAGCTGGAAACATCAACAAACAGTATGACCTCAGGTCAAACGGGTGAGTCACATTGCATGGAATGAGACTATCAGGACAAGAAATGATCAGTTATTTCCCTCAGAAGTTACTAGCTATTCCTCTTTACTAAACATTGATGAGTCTGCAAACTCAGTATCAAAATCCCTTCATTCAATCTTTTATTTAATGTTGCAACAATAGTAATTTGAGAGATTACGTCTCTAAAGACGGAGACCAACAAGTCTGCGTTGTGACGCTCAGCTGGTGAAGTGATAGAAAAACTTTTAAAGGCATTATGTGTTTCTTGTTTCTCTCCTTTTAAAAAAAAAAAAGGTTGTGTGATACTTGAGTGTGATTCCATTTACTTTAAGCTGTGAGGAGTGCATGTGCATTTCTGACCTGAGAGCAGCAACCTAAAACAAGATTAAGCTGCAGTATCAACCATAGTACAATGTTTCATAATTTGCAGTTCTTTAGTGCAGGGTTTTTATTACTTAAAAGGGGCTTTGAGATATATTTACAGGAAGTATAGAGTCATTTTAGTATAATTTTAGCCCATATTAGATTACGTGTTTAATAACATTTCAAAATATGTATCTGTGGTTCCTGTTACATGGATCTCCTTATACTACTGTGGCGTGGACCCCGGCCTGCCCCGGCCTGGGCGTTCCCTGTAACTGTGTCTCTGTTGATCATTCCTGGGGCGGCTCCTGACATGGACGGATTCCCAAGATGTCATTTCCTCACAGCAGTGTCAAGCCAGATACAGAGCCAGAAAGAGAAGCCAGATATAGATGCAGAATACTGAAGTTATCAGTTGTTATTTTAGCATAAATGTTCAGAGGAAGGGTTGGGTTGTGTGCTTGTGTGAGTAACGTGCGTGTGTATTTTTTCAAGTGTGAAACCGTTTTGTATTTTTATGTTGTTAAGCACTTCGATATGCTTTTGCATGAAAAAAAGTTTAATTTGATTTGATTTACACCAAACTTTATGATTTTCTAGCAACTTCTGGACTTTTAAGAAGCTCAAAGCAAATTTTTTAATAAATACCGTATCTCAGATTGGTATTTTATTAATCCTGCATCCTTCTGCAGCTGCATTGTAAATTAGAAAGGACAATCTTACAGTCAGTACAATGAATCTGCTGAAGCCTGGAAGCTGCACGTCCACATGAAACACAATAAATGTTTTCAGCAGCTGACTTTGAATGGGATTTTTCTAAACCTGACAAAAAACAACAAAAGAAACAAAAAAACAAAACTGACCCATCTGCGGATCTGATCGCAGCATCCTTCGTGTTTCTAGAGTCTAGCTGTCCAGTTCTTGAGGGATGTCAGAAGGAAGGAGTTTTATATGTTTAGGGTGTTGAACAGAGGATATCCGGGTTCATTCACACAAAGATGCTAAACAGGGGGAACTCAGACTGGTCAGGCTGCAGGAGGTCTACCAGGAAGCAAACGGTTCCTGACAGGCCTTCAAACAGACTGTAGACGCTGGTGACTGAGAGCGAACCGGCCTTAAACTCCTCTGTGAAGATGAACTCTGCAAACCTGTGGGGGGAAGAAAATAAAGAGGTGTGTGAGTGGACGTGTAAGAAAACGGACTGCTTGTCGTATGGTTTTTCTGTTTGGGTTCTGGTTTTATAGCTATGTCTTTGACTCTGTTTTTCTCAAATCTCTTATTTTCTTTTCTTTTTACCCTCCTGCTTCTTTAATTCCCCCGGTCAGGTCTGACCTTATGTAATTCAGCAATAACCACATTTAAAAAAAAAAAAAAAAGTTAAGTATCAAGAGAAGCATTATAACAATAAAAAGTTCTTTCTTTATACCTATAAAATTCTCCCCTTGCAAAGTAAATTTGTTCAGCCAGTATGGCAGCTAGACCTTCATTCTGCTTGCCCTGATGCTGAATATTGATTACAGGGTTTTGTTTTCCACAGTCCATGCATCAAGCAACAGAAATGAAGTGTACAAGCTGAAATATAATCTCAGTCAGTCAATGCATACCTTGACCTAAATGTCTGTTATCTGAGACCTGGGAAGCTTCCAAGGATTGAATGTTTTCCCATCAATATATCATAGGCAGAAAATTCCCAGATTATCAAAATCAATTTTATGAAAATACAGCTGAAACATTCACCATGAGGTATTTAAAGTTAAATTAAACAAATTGTATGTTGAACCAGCAGTAATGGAGTAAAAATCACATATTTTCCTCTCAGACTGCAAGTGAAGCCAAACTGTAAACCTTTCAAGTTGCTTATATGTCTATCAGAGACTAGGGCAAGGACTCAATGTGGCTACTTTTTTAGTTAAATTTTCACACTTCAACTTCAAGGCAGACATGATGTTCTTTTGGAGTAAGAATACACAATTATGTATCAGGAAAAAAAATATATATATATATTCAGAATAGGATACATAATGAGTTTCTGTCATGTGAAACTGACACAACATTCAGACCATCATGCTAGGAGATTTCGCTGGTTTGCCTTGTACAGTATTTTGAATTGCACAACATGCATTTCTTGCACACATGAGTCTGGTGTGAAACAGGAAGAAGGATTTCTTGCCTTTGAGCACGGTAGATGTATTTTGAGTTGCCTGTGAGCCGATAAAGCAAGAGGAAGACATAAGCGCTGCCTGCAACTCCATGACAAATTCCAGGTCCTTTCTTCAGCAAACCTTTCTGCCACACAAGCTCTCCACTGCGGATGCAGGTATCCAGATACTGAGGCTTCTTATTGATCAGATAAGCTTTTGCACAGAGATAAGCTACACCTGCACAAGAGCATTGAAACATTATTGTATTGTGTTGTGTTGTGTTGTATTGTATTGTGTTGTATGGTATGGTATGGTATGGTATGGTATACAACATCAACAGTGAGTCTACCTGGGGCTCCATGACACCAGTGCACCAGTTCATTCTCTCTCTCGATGATAGCCCCCAGCTCTGCAGGCCAGTTACAGTTCTGCTCCTGATTCATGAGGAAATCAATGCTCTGCCACACCAGGTCCTTTTCTACTCCACTGAGCATGTCCTGGTAGCTCAGTAGCATCTGAAGCACTGAGGACAGGCCATGGGCTGCACCTGACAGGAGGGAGGACGAAAGGACTCAAACATGCACCCACAATGTCAGGCATGCAGGGAAACGGCATGCTAGTGTGCAAACATTCAAAAACCAAAAGGTACAAGCATGAACATTCACAGAAGACAACAACAACACTTGCTTCTGTTTCTTTTAGCTTTTTTGATGTTATGATCTGGAGCTCAGGTTAAAAGTTTTGACCAAGAAAGTCTTGTCATCTAAACTTAGTGACTGCCCAAATATTTCACTCTACAATTGCAAAAATTATCATTGAAAACTTCTTCATAGCATTAAAAAGCATGCAACCTAGTATAAAACTGGTCATATGTATATGCTGAACTAATACTGCAAACTGTTTTTTTTGTTTTTTTTATCAAACCATAAACAGAGTTACAGTATGTCTACAGTAATTAGACATGCTACAATTGTAGCAAACTAATCCAAATTTCTGTTACATAGGTAAGCAAGTTAAAGATTATTTAATCTCCAGAAGGCAAGAAGCTAAAGGGGACATATCTTATAAATTTTTCTTCTGTGGAATCAAAGAAAAAAGATAGGAGCCCTTGCTACATACACAATAAAAAATCAAGACTTAAGCGCAACAAATGGTTTCAACTATCACCCAAGTCTGAAGGAGAACACTACTCTTAAAGACCATGGGAATGATACCGCTTAAAATGTTGGACTGATTCACCCTGAACTAAAAGCTTTTCCCAAGAAGAATGGGCAAAAGCGATGTAAACATAAAGTGAAACACTCTTAGGTAATACAAAAGCTCTGATACATGACCTAAAGGGGGTGTTAGAGAGTACTGACCATACTTGTGCTGAAAAGTGCCATATTTTACATTATGATATTTGGGATTACATCATCTTTTACTGACTAGTTTTTTGCCTCCCACTGCAAGAATGAAACCTTTTGTAGTGTTGAGGCAACATTTTCGGACAAGATATGATTTATTAGAACAATTTATTATGTTAATTTTTATTTTACATCATATGGTATAGTTTTCCAAACGTTTATGCTACACTGCTGCCCCTTCCCGTTCTGTCAGATCTTCATCCTTTCTCCACATCTGTCTTTTAGGGCTTTTTGCTGCTCTGCCTCCAAGCTCTGAACTCCCTTCCTCATCATCTCCGAAATAATGACTTTTTGTTTGCTTCAAAACTCATCACCCAATTCATCTTTTCAAACTTGCCTACAACCTCAAACCTTGTTTAAATAATATGTTTTACTGCTTTATTGATTGCTCTTTAAGTGTTTTTATCTTGCTATTGAATTTACTCAATGGCCCAGAAGTTCACCTCTGTTGGGACGCTGGGTACTTGAACCCAGGTTCTTCTGACTCAAGCCCTCCTCTGTAATGACTGTTCCAACGTTCCTCCTCATATATAATAATTAAGTCAAGAAATGTGGTGTAATTAAGCCAGAGACTGGATTCAGTCCCTGTAAACACTGCTGAATCCATGAAGGGACACCATAGCTCTCTGAGGCACATCAGCCACTGTCTGTAATTTCCCTCAGGACAGCTGATGTTGAGCAAATTACCTGACCATGCAAATCTTTAATCTTTTAGGAAAGGCAAGCTGTAATGCATGCAGGACCTTAAACTGGTGTGTTTATTAAACATTTAACATGTCTCACAGTGTCATCTATTCTTGCTCCCATCACTCACAGCATTTAATCCATGCAAATGTGGACATCAGGGCTATGCTTACTATGAACTCTGTTGGTTTGAAAATTATTGAGGATCTCCAACCCTCATGGTTCTGTTCATCCGATGCAATCAAGAAAAGGAAAGTAAGCTTTGGACATGTTAGCACAGAGTTCTGTTGTTACAGAAGTCCTTTAGTCAGAGGACGGGAGCATTAAAAGTGAAAAGTCACTTACACATAAACTTAAAACTTCATAACAGGGACGGACATTCAACAAACTCTGAACTTTACATGAAGCTGACGCTCTTACCGAGGTATTCCGTTCCATAGTATGAATACATGAGGGGGAAAGGCTTTTGCTTCCTCCTGGCATACTGTTTTCCTGACTCAATGATGGCCTGGCAAATTGATTTGATTTGATCTTTGCTCAGGATCTGCAAAACAGAGGGAGAACTGAGTTAGTCTGTAATGCAGTGATTGATCCAAATAAATACAATGTTGATAAAAAGTTACAGAATAATGTGTCTATGCAGACCGTTGTTCAGAACGAAGTGGATTCATTCCACAAAATATTATGACACTCTTATAAAACTACCAGCTATCATTCATAAAATTCATTTTTAAAGGTTTGTTGTGATTTCTAGATATGAGCACAGGCAAACTCTGGATTTGTATCCAATCATAATGGGTTGAAAAGAAGTTTAGATCCTTGTGGGGGAGTCACTGAAGAGGGAATGCAGAGTTATTCACCGTTTAACAGTCTTTCACATTAATTTTCATCTATGCTAAGTTAAAAAATAAATAATTTTAAAAGAAGATCCACAATACTTAGTCAGAATGGACTGTCTGAAAGGGAAAACATGTGGTAACTTGACAATATTGTCACTAAATTGACTCCATGTACGTACACACTGATGTGGCTCTGGGCTTATCAAGATATCAAAGAACAGCAGCAGGTTAAGAAAAAACTGCATTGATAAATAAAGTGCAATCAAAAGTGAAAAGGCATTCAGCTTGCCACCTTTCATAATCTTAGTGATGTCACTGAGAAGAGGACACCAATGGCCTAAAAAACACAAACAGAAAAATGTTCTCAGTTACAAGTGAAGCCTTATTTAAACTGATAGGCCTTAACGTAAAATCAGCATATTTAGCGTCAACTTGCCATTGATCACACAACACTTATGGAAAGGAGTGAGACTTGCGGGCATTTCAGCCATAACTGGCTAAATGTGTTAACTATGTCAACACTGACTCTTATCATCACCACATTTTAAAGAGCAACTAAGGGATTTTCACACCCTCCTGCGGCTGGAACAGCCCATATAGGGACTAAATTCCAAAGTTAAAAAATATCTACATGTAACAACAACCTGCAAAACAAATCATAAAGAAGAAACATTTACACATTCCTATGAACATTAAACTTTGCTGGAAATCTGACAAAAGATTGATTTATCTCAACTACTTATAGTACAGAGAACCTTTTTTATTTTCAGTCATCTCTTGCCATGTGAATTAAAAGTATTTATAGGTGTCTGACAAGCTGCTTCCAAAAACATGTGAAAAGTAGGGCTGGATTTTAGGGATAAAAAAAAAAACCCCAACCACCGGTTTAATGTTACTCTGAAAACAGGGATTTTTAAAAAAAAATTCTTTAAAGTATGTTTTTGTGTAATACTTATACACTATTGGAAACATCAGCTATGGTACAACACTGGTTTGCTTCTAACCTGAATTAAATACTGTTTAATCAAAACCTCTTTGTTTGTTTGTTTGTTTTAAAAAACTTCCAGGATGACCTTTTCCCAATATTTCTTACACTTGATGCTAAAAATTAATTTAAATTGAAACATTTCGGATCAGCCATGAAAACTTGTAGTCCTTAATTTTATTTTTATTTTTTTATTTTTTTTATTTTTGCCAACACTTGATAGAGCTTGTAAAAAAGCCTACATATTGTAGGAAGCTGCTGAATGTCATTTACAAACAGCAC